>NC_056580.1:24983087-25160587 GCF_018340385.1 Cyprinus carpio | reverse complement strand
TCCCAATTTTGTCTCATAATTCTGAGTTTATATCTCAGTTCGGACTTTTAAGTAGAGTTTAAGAAATAAATATAAAAATAAAAAATAAAGGTAATTTTAATTTTATTTTCTCACAATTTTTTACCTCTTTTTTCTCTCACAATTGGAAGTTTATATCACAATTCTGACTTTTCTTCTCAGAATTTTAATGAGTAAATTGCAAGTCAGAATTGCAAGAAAAAAAGTCCAAATTTTGAGATAAAAAGTCTCAATTACTTATTTTATTTTTTTTTATCCTGTGGCAGAAAACAAGCTTCCATAATATGCACTGTAAAAAAAAATCCGTAGACTTTACAAAATAATTTTGGCAGCTGTGGATTCCAGAATAATTAAAAAAAATAAAATACAGAAAAACTATAAACACATTTACAGAACAAACTGTACATTTTACAATATTTTACTGTTAAAATTGCACTAATTTTTACAGTGTGTATATATATTGTTGCTGGGTTTTTTTATGTAAAAACATCATATACATGTACATACACACACACACACACACACACACACACACATATATATATATATATAGTTACTATCCAAAATCATTTAGTATAGAGATTTCATGCAACAGTAATGTTTAACCTGACATTTTTTTATCTTTCTTTCAGTTGGATCCTCTTTCTGAAGATGTGCTACAACAGAGGCCGAACCTCAATGCCATTCACTCCATGGAGAAAGTTCTGGAAGTCCACAGTGAGTGCACACAAAGCTTCACAGTTCATTCATGGAAGGCCTGATACATATTGTACACAACTGTTGCAGCAATTATTGTAGTGTAGTCTATTTTATATAAACACCCCTGAACAACCTGTAAAAATTGTGATTGGCTGGCTTCTTATATATCAGTTATAAAGAGTTGTCTTCTTGAAGTAAGCGGTGTCTCGTGAAAATATTCTGCAGTATAGAGCAGACTTTATGCTGTTTAGTCATATCTCTGGCATGCACATGATGTCTTTACTTGCTGCTTGACGTCTTACACCTGTAAATAAAGTGCTGTGTCATGTTTAAGGCTGAGTTTTGTGCTTTGTTATTTGGTGGATATTGGTGCTGGGTTCAGAGATCCGCCTCGACTCTGGGCTACTCGCTGCTGGAGGCTCAGAGATGTGAAACTGAAGAGGCAGAGACGGTGACCGCCATGGCCTCCCTGTCTGTGGCCAACAAGCACATGGGAAAGAGGTGCAGTTATAGCTGACTTTGTGTTTGTGTTTGTCATATGGCAAATTCCACAAATACAGCTTAGGTCCCATGACTTGTTTTTTGTTGTTGAAATTATGTATTATTTTATACAGTATAATATTATTTTATTATATATAATATATATATATATATATATATATATATATATATATATATATATATATATATATATATATATATAGGATTGTATTATAGTTTTTATTATTATTTTGAAACAGTTTTTATATTTCCCATATTCATTTAAAGGTTTTTTTTTTTTTTTTTTTTTTTTTTTTTTTGGTTAAAGATTTAATCATTTTGATTGTTTTTGTCATTTTAGTAGGTTTTGTTTTTTTCTTTCGTATGTCTATATAGTTTTTATTTATTTTTATTTCTGTTTGTTATTTTAGTACATCAAGTTAAACTGAAGTAAAATGAGAAACGTTGCTTTGGCAACTAGCTGAAATAAAGTTTTTATGTTTTTACTTAACATTTATTATATTTCAAGTAATTAATTTTTTATGGTTTTAAAATTAGTTTTAGTTAACTCTAATAACTACCCGTATATATGTGTTAATATATTAGAATTTTACATGTAAATTATAGTGCTGTCAAAGGATTAATCGCGATTAATCGCTTACAAAATAAAAGTTTTTGTTTGCATAATATATAATAATATATGTGTATGTACTGTGTATATTTATTATGTATATATAAATACACACATACAGTATATATTTTGAAATGTCTATATTTATATTCCTATAATTAATATTATAAATAAATATATTAATATATAAACAACCTATTTTTCGAAAATATATACATGCATGTGTGTGTATTTATATATACATAATAAATATACACAGCACACATACATATATTATGTAAACTAAAACTATTATTTTGGATGCGATTAATCACGATTAATCGTTTGACAGCACTAGTAAATTATACATTTAAAAAAATTATATTATCTAGAAAATAACAAAAATAAGCAAAAAAAAAAAAAAAAACACCAAACTCAGTTTAAAACTATTTAGACCTGTCTCAACATTTCCAAACATGAATGAAAATAAAAAAAAATCATATAATATGGCATATATTTGCTCATAGCAGGCCTCCTGAGTGTGTCTGTTTCTGTGACCCCGTGAGTATTTATGATTGTGTGGGGGCTCTGTGATGGGACAGCAGTGTTCTAGAGGTGCAGGACAGGTGATAAGCAGGAGGGACTCTCTGAATGCACGCGACTGGTGTGAGGCAGACGTCCAGCAGCGTCAGGCTTCTGAGAGACACAGTCTGCCAGAGTCCTAATTGAAAACACTCGGGCAGCATTGAGCACAGATGCTTGAGGTTTCTGGACCTTCCTCACTCACACTCTTACACACATGTGTATTCATGTGCCCAGCACAGGTTCACACTCACATTATTTCCTGTTATTCCTATTAGGGGCCAAGTGCAGAAAGTGTGTTGACACCTATCATAAGTGTTGTTTTTCCTAGTTTAATATTCTGTTTTCTGGCTGGGCATTTGGCAGTCTTAAACACCCTTGTGCCACCAGAACACAGTTCAAATTTTCAAGAACATTTTAGCTTAGAACTTTTGAAACAAATTTTTTTCACTCCTGACCTTGAATTCCTTTATTCCAGTGGTTTCAATTTCCTCCTGATTTCCTCCAAAATTCCCAAATAGAACATTCAAATTTTGTATAACTCCGCCATGCACCATTTTTGTCATTTCATAGTGCCTTACACCTTTCTCCAGAAAAACCTGTGAATTTGAAACAAAACAGGATGTGATGCATTAACTCTGAAATGAGTGTGTATAGTGATAGAAACAAAACAGGATGTGAAGCATTAACTCTGAAATGAGTGTGTATAGTGACCCCAAGGAAAGGAAAACCATTTGCACCATTTAGATTTAAATGCATTAGCACCTCCTTACTGAAGGATGTCAAGTAATGTTTTTAAACATTTTTTTTTTATACATTTGTGTAATTGTTTTAATTTTGAACTAAAACTATTAAAATGTTATTTGAAATTAAGATGAAAACTTAACAAAATTTATATGAAATTTAAAAATGTATGTTGCATTTAGTAGCTTAGCAGCTTACTGAAATAAAATAAGTTCAATTAGTTCAAAAAGTACTAAAATTACTGAAACTGAAAAAAATAGGAATATTTAAAAAAAAATTATAATAATGAAAAAACACGTTACAAAATTAAAACAAAAAAAAAAACTAACATTAAAACTAAGAATATAAAAATAGAAGCTAAATCAAAATATCAATAAATACTGTAATAATATTAAAATACATGTACACGGGTGTGCCAGAGGTAAGGAAACCTGGAAATATCTTGGAATTTTAAAATTGCGATTTTCAGGTTTAGAATTTTTTTTTTTAAATAAATCAGATCTTAAATTCATGAACATTATATTGTGAATATAAATTTACTTGCACTTGTCAGGGTAATTTTAGTTAAATAAAAATTAAAAATAAAACTAAATCCATAAAACAAAAACATTTTTGTTAAATATTTAAAATGTTAATTAAAAAAAAACTATAATACTATAGTATATCAGTGATACAAAAATAACACTGGTACTTGTGCTTTATTTTAAATTTATTAAAATATCTGGAAAAGTCATGGAAATTCACAAGTGAAAAGATGTGTGACGTAATGTTTGTGTATGGGAGTGGAAAGATGTGGAAGATTTTGATGTTTTTTGATAGTGTGTTACATTGTTTGTGGTCCGATCGACTGCCTTGGTGACCCTCTCGGCTCAGAGCCTCTTCAAGGCCTCTGACGTCGCTCTAAACTCTCCATCCGTTTCATTTTTTGTCCCACGATGTGCGCGCTTTGAGCACGGGATCCGAAACGGCTTGAAGAAATCTCCGTGACACCCAGAGTGCGACGAACGTCTCAGCCATGTTAGACTGTCTCTGTCTGTGGCAGAACGTCCGGGATTGTGTAACCTGGTCTGTCCGCAGGGACGCTTAACTTTTGAGCAGGACATAGACTCACGTTTCATTGTTAGATGTGAGAGCTGGTGCTTTCAACATGAACTTTTTCATCATTTTCCAGAGCCACTATAAAACTGATTTCGGCTGTTACGGCCTATGTTTTTTATTTGTCGACTCTCTCTGTTTGTTTGTCTGTCTTTCTTTTATTCTTGGAGAAAAAAGTGACTCGTTCCATTCGCAATTCGAGTTACTGCTTCACGAGGGTGGACGATTTGATTGGGAGAGAGACCGAAGGATTCTTGGAAGCCCAACTGAAAGTTGACAATGTGAGTTTGTGCCTTTTGCAGAAGAGTTTCCGTGATGGATCCAGAAGAACATTGCCTTAAACTAGTTAAAAGAGGGAAAACGTTTCGCCGTCTCGGTTTTTCTTGACACCCGACGGTCAAAGGCTGGCCTGAAGAATCGAGAAACCCTCAGCATGTTTACCAGGAACTCCCTGCAGATATCTTCATGTTTCACACACATTATGACCTGTTTTATGTTCCTTTATTTTTACTGTGCTTGTGTTGGACGTTACATGACTTTAAGTGTCACTGACAAATGAATTTTAAGGTAGTTGCCAGCTATCCGAGGGCAAAACGTTCGATTGAATTCTCGCGCTTTAAAAGGCAAGCCAATGTAGCGACTCGTTTCAACTCTAATGACCAAATACACACCTCCTCCTCTGAAAAGTTGACCAGCATGCAGATTTCCATCAGTTAAGAATTCAACCGTCGTAGTTTAACAGCGCCGACAAGCATGAGTTTGCTGCGAGCGTATAGGATAGGGCTGCGTTGACCACGCGTCATACGATTTGTAGTTCGAGACAAACTTTCTATTTTTCCTTCTCTCAACATGTTGTACTTTTATATAGCTATGAATGTCTAGTATTTCGGTTACTTTACAGTTAATCAAAGGGCACTAGCGTATCACTACTATTATTCTACTCAGCAGATGGTCAATTTTATTGACGCCTTTGAAACAAGCGGAAAAGGGCTGGTTACCGATTTTAAATGTACCACTGAGCCTTCAGACGTGCCACCTGGTGAGATTTAGCGCTGGTTTCCTGCCGACGGGCCTGAGCGAGGAGGGTTATGGGCCTTTCGCTAGGGGCGGGTGCTACCGAACATGTGCCCGTCACATGACACAATCCAGGAAGTAGCGGGACCACCAGCTTCCACTCAGAAAACAATCGTAAAACGCCTCTGAGACGACTGTGATACTCAAGACAATCTGCATGGGACATTGACGAAGTGTCGGAGCCGTGGCAGTGCTTCGAAGCGGCACATAGATCTGTATATATACGCAGTTATGCATGCTGACAGTAGATCATTTGGCTTGACTTTGATTGTACATTGAACTTTTTCGATTCTGGACTGATGTAGAGGCGATAATTTGTTTGACAACCCCTGACTCATGTTTAGCCTCTCGGCAACTACCTTTGGCATTCTTTTTCTGTGTGTCATGTTCAATATGAGATGCATTAAGGTGGGAGTTTTGACTCACCGTTGCCATTGTTCCTCGACTTATTTTTTTATATACAGTATGCCTGTCACGTATGACTACTCCACTTTGGGTTCATGCCCATTATTTTGGACTCATTTGTCGTGTTTTGTTTTGTTTTTTCTTTTGTACTTTTTGGATTATTTACTTGTTAATTTGTCAGTCTGTATGTAGTTGACAATGTGTTTTACATACATCTTTAATTTCTTGTTTTAGAGAGTAACTCAGCTTTTTTAATTTGTTTTATCTTTTGTTTTGTTTTTTTGTATGCGGTGGGAGGGAGATGCTTTTACTTTGTATAATGATTCCGACAATTGTGTATTTACTACGTTCTGTTTATAGTAGATTTATATTACAAAGATCTATAGATATATATATATATTATAAAGATTGCAGACTCTAATAAGAAAACTAGTATTGCAAAATGATATATTTCAGTATGTGGTCTGGCTTCGGCTGTCGCTGGTTCCACTGAAGGCACTGTTTATTGGTTTCATGCATTCGCAGTAGCATTACTCTGCCACCGTAAACTCTTGATCAAACAGATCTTCGTGGTTTCAGGCTTCAGTTTGACAGAGTGCTCTCTAAACTCTAAAACTAAAATATTATGGACTGACACTGTACATTTCCATTGGTTAAAAGTCCGTTTGGATAGACCAACTAGAGTAGATGCTGACATCACAATGATCCTTCTGTGTGGTACATCCAAGATGGATTTCAGTTATTTAGCATATCTTTAAGGTTTTAATTACTTTAGCCTGTCAAGAACTTTTCCAGGTCATATTTCACCCAGAAAAAGGACATAAGAAATTACATTTGCTTAAAAAAAAACAATGAGGCCAACAAAGCAAAACAGGCTCAACCAATGGTGTGAGTTTGGGGGCGTGGCTATCTGTTTGTTCAACCAATAGCAGACAGTTTCCAAAATAATTGTTTGAAAATAATCATTATTTGAAGGTGTAAAAATTACACACACTTAAAAAAAAAAAAAATCATGTAAAAACAATTATCACTGATATTTTGAAGTAGAAAAACTAAAATTGTTTTTCTTGTAAAACGTGCTGTTCAAACAATAATTATTACAGTGCACTTCAGCTTTGAATGTGAAATAATACAATTATTTAAATTAATAAATTGTTAAGCTCATGAGAACCTAATGAGGTCACAAAAACCTGATAAGTAGAACGTGTTTAAATTATGGTAATGAAAATTTGGGGGGGAAATGTGCATAATTATCATGAAAATAATTTCATAATGCAAGAAATCCTCCCAAAAAAGCTTCAGTTTCTTTATGCAAAATATAATTTCTTATTTACCTCCTTTTTATTTTGGGGTGAAATGCTACCTGGACATGATTTTGTGACATTGTTAGTGTTTAATTTTGCAGTAATGATATCAGCAATCGTTCTCGGGGTTTTTTCTGTTTTGTAAAATCTTGTTACTCAAATCAAGATTATCTATTTTGGGCATTTTTGCAGTATCATATCCAGACAAAGCCCATCAAATCTCATCTGAATTACTTTCAAGAATGAAGTGCGAAGGCTGACACTGATTTGAAAGTGTCCCGGTGATGTAAAGCGACATTCCCAAAGAGTCTCATGATAGTAATACTCAACCGGACCATCACTACAAACCACTCTGCAATAATACTAACGGCAGCCTATCAATACAGTCTTGTCAAAGGGACACTTCTATCTGGTTCATCCAGGTAGTCATTTTCTTTGCTCTTGTTTTGTAAAAAAAAAAAAAAATGCATTCCATCTGTTTTTGCTTATCCTTTTTTTTTTTTTTTTTTTTTTAACCTTTCTTGTCATTCCTGCTAATCTGCCATGCGGTCTGGCCAGTTGTTTATTTGCAGGCCAAAGTGAAGTTTCTTTCATTCTCTTTCCCTCTTTCTGCATGGTTTGTGCGTCAGCATGCCTGTTTGTCCTTGTAACATATTTGCACAACGGAGGAACACGGGAGGGTTGAGGCTTTGGAGAATGCATGGGATGGAAGCTCTTCTTTCCTCCTCTGTTTCTGGTCAGTACACAGACGGATTGATGCTCTTGGTGTCCGACAGATGTGCTTTTTACTTGTTTAAAAATGGAATGAAAGAAAATTACTTTTGAATATTTTACAACAACAACAAGAAAGTTATCTAGCACTTGTGACATACAGACTATAGACTTTATTGTATTTATGTAGAGCATTGTTTAAGGTGAGCTACACACTATGCCACATGTTAGACTGTCTGTGAGACTTCTTTTGCTTTCGGTTCTTTTTTTTTTTTTTTTCTATTCTTCCTCGGGACGTATTTTTGGGGCCGGAGGAAGACTAGGAAAAGATTAGGGTTGTTCCTTTAGAAACATCTGGAATCATCAAAGGGCTTTTTCCAGATGCTCGTCAGATATATCTTCAGTTTGTCCAAAAGAAAAAAAAAAAAAAAAAAACACTTATCAGCCAGTAATACCTGTGACCACTGTGGCTCGAGAACAGTTCTAGGTTTACAAAATGTAAGAAATGCATATTATTTTTGTCACCTTGTTTTTCCATTGTTACAATAGAACTTTTCTTGGGACCTTTGCTCTAACGTTTGTCTTTGACATCAACTATAAAGTACCTTGTTTTTGAATACCACAATGTCTTGTTTTTATTTCTGAGCACAGAAATGGATTAACCTAATGCAATCAGGGGCTCTAATAATAATAATAATAAAATCATTTTAGTGATTTAATGCCATATCTTCTACTAAGATTGCTTAAGTAAGGTCACTTTTCTGCTCTATCATATGACATCAAACTTTTACAGTGGAGATCAAAATAAGAGAACCTACAATTTCCTAACTTTCAAGGTCACTGCTTAGTCCTGTTTGAAGTTATCCTAACTTCAAGTTAGAAGGGCAGTTTTTTAAACATAAGTCAAAAATTAATTGTATTCTGAAGCTCAGTGTAAAAATCTTAAATCAGATATTTGAAAAAGAACTCTGAACAATATTAGAGAACACTTATAGACAGTGTTGGGGGTAACGCATTACAAGTAACGCGAGTTATGTAATCAGATAAATTTTTTCAAGTAATTAGTAAAAGTAACACATTACTTTTTAATTTACAAGAAAATGTCTGAGTTACTTTTTCAAAAAAGTAACGCCAGTTACTTTGTTTTCCAATTTATTGACTGACAAGTCTCCTGTCCCCATATTGGGAGAAATCAGAATTACAGAGGCGTTGTGTGCGCTGTGTGAACATGATGTTACTGTAGTTCTAGACTAAATGTGAATGTGCATTACAGTATTTGATCGTGTTTTTAAAAAAACTATTTAGTATTCATCAAAATGAATTAAAACAGTGAAATGCAAACTCAGAATATGACGCAAACCTGCAATAACTAAATATGTTAAATAACACAAATGTATCTAATACCATTTTATTAACAGTGTCTTTGCTGCTGACCCTTGATGATCCAGTTCATCCATACTAATAAGCAAAAATGACTTTAGATAAACTAACAATTGTGCCTCATTGATTTTTTTTTTTTTTTTTTTTTTTTTTTTTTTTTTTTTTATTGCTGAAGAGTGTTGAACCTTCTTCTCCTGTGTTCTACTGTACAGACATGAATTAACTATTCCTTCAGCCTGAGGTTTATTCATTACACTTTTTGGTGTGAAAGGGCTTTTATATTTGCTATAAATAGAACTTCTTATATTAAAAACAATCAAGCCCTGCTCATATTTATAAAGTAATGCGAAAGTAACACAAAAGTAACAACGCATTACTTTCCATAAAAAGTATCTAAGTAACATAATTAGTTACTTTTTTAGGGAGTAACGCAATATTGTAATGCATTACTTTTAAAAGTAACTTTCCCCAACACTGCTTATAGATACCTCCAAGTTATTGATGTTAATCTGGCACCTGGTGCTAATATCCTTATATAACAAACCTTATTTAACTGGTAGCATTCTTTGAATTTTTACTGAGATTGCAAGATAGTGGGCCACTATAAGGTGACTTAAACCTTGTCCTTCCAAATCTGTGATTTCTCGAATATTGCTGCTTTACAATGACACTAATTCCCCCCAAAGGATAATGCGGAGATTCTCTATGGGGAGTCGGTTCAACACTGCAGCTGGAATTGCTTGCCAATATATATAAAACCCTCTTAAAAACGAGCAGACAAGTAATATTACGAAAATAATAATTATTAGTAATAGTAATTATTGCTGATGTGAAATTACAATTGTTTGACTATGTGTGGGTTCTTTTTTTCACTAAACTATATTAATTATTTACAGAATATTTATGCTAATAAGCAGGTACGGATATCTGCAAAACTGGAATGACTGAACTGTCATTCACAAACTCATATTGTCTGTCTAAATATTAAGTTAATGTTAATTAAGTTAATAATCTAAATAAAAGCTAATGCTCAAGCATTCACCATCATGCACTGTTTTCTCCTGTTGTTTATCCTCAACCTTTTATTTAACACTAAATGCTTTTTAATCAAAAGAACGGGAGTCTGCTGTCGTTGGAATGTCTGACGTTGTTAAACCTCAATCATTTCAGTAGGACGTTAGGGTCCGTGTTAATGTGACCGCTGTAGGAGTTACTGTCACATTGTGAAGAGGCTAATGGCCTGTGTGGTGGTGAACGCTCATCATTTCTCATTATTTTACACTGTAATTCTGTGGTCTGCTCTTCGGCGACGAGGACTTTTTGTAAATGTATTACACAGCAAACAGCAGTACACCACAAGTAATGTTCTATGAAAAACTGGTGGAGATGAATTGTTTGTGGGGAGAGCAGGGCCGGGATGCTCAGATGTCCCACAGTGTGTTTAAGGCCTGTGGTTTTATTGTCACAAGCATCAGTTCCCTTCAGTTTGCCTGGAGTGCAGAACTTCAGCGTCAGACTCTGAGAATATAGTTATACAATATGTACAGAGAAAGTAAAAGTACATCTTTGTGCTGGATTTTCCTGTCCTAAAGCTGTAAGATAATAGGGATCTTTTCACAATTTATAGGAAAGCTTTTTTAAAAAATAATAATAATAATTTACTTTCAAATTAGAAAATGTGAAATAGAGGCATTTTCACTGTAGGTAGATACACTACCATTCAAATTTAACTAAGAAATGAATACTTTTATTCTAAGTGACAGTAATAACTTCTACAAAAATATATATATTTAAATAAATGCTGTTCTTTTGAACTTTCTATTAAGCAAAGAATCCTGAAAAAAAGTGTATCATTGTTTTCACAAAAATGAATTAAATCATAAATTAAGCAGCACAACCATTTGCAACACTGATGACAATTATGTTTCTTGAGCAGCAAGTCAGTATATTGCTATTATTTCTGAAGTATCATGTGACACTGAAGACTTCTGAAAATAAATCAGAGATTTAATGGAACTGAATTATTGTTTTAAAGCAATAGTCTGTCGTATTTGCCAAAGAAACAGAATATTCAATAAGAAAAAAAAAACGTATATAAATCTGGATTTGATTGGATTGTTAAAAGTGGTAATTACATAAGTGGGCCGCTTAATCATAAACAAGGAGCATGCATAAAGTCTATTATATATTCATTTAAATATGATTATTATTTATAAATTATTTATAAATATAATTTATAAATATTACTCAAAGTATTAAGAGATGAAAAAATACTGATGATGATGATGAATATTTTTTAAAAGCATTTAGAAAAAAGTACCATGGCACATGAGTATAGTATCATTTAGTTCTCTAGTATCTGTATCACTGCATCATGCCATTTTGTGGTGAAGGCTTGATGGAGCCAGTGCTTGTGTTTTGAGCACTGCCCCCTCTGTCCAGGTGAGGGCAACAGGGAGGAGAGCAGTTTACAGTAGTCAGGACAGGGATTAGCAGCTCATTTAGAGGAGACAAGGTTCAGATGTCTGTCCAAATATACAGTGGCTTGTTAGAGCCAGATAAATCCAGCGGATTGACCAACGCAAATAAAAACATCACCCTGATCACTAAGCGGTAGTCAAATAAACAACCGTTAGAGAGGCTAACTCAAGTCCAGAGCTGCTGAATTGACTCTTTAGGTCATGAAGCTGAAAATATGCAAACAATGTAGCTTATATCACGAAGCATCATGTTTGAATAATCATAAATCTGGCACCCTGGGAACTAAGTATGGCAAGGCTAAGCTAATAAACTAAGTGCAAATGTAAACGGAGATGTGAGAGACAATATTTACCATCTCACGGGTTTAGCAAAGAATCCTCAAAATCCTCATGTTTCCGCAAAAACATTAAGCAACACAGTGTTTTCAATAGTGATAATAATAAGAAATGTTTCTTGAGCAAATCAGCATATTAGAATGATTTCTGAAGAATCATGTTGAAGCAATCTGAAGCCATCACAGAAATAAATTACATCTTACAATATATTCAAATAAAAATCAGTTCAGTTGAATACTAATATTTCACAATTTTAATATTTTTACTGTATTTTAAATCAAATAAATGCAGCCTTGATGAGCAGAAGAGACCTTTTCCAAAAACAACAACAAAAAAAAAATATTACAGACCCTAAATTTATTAATAGTAGTGTATATGAAATGTAATGGAACTATTGGTTTAAAATCATAATCTGTTGTATTTCCAAAAAAAAAAAAAAAAAAATTGGAGTAAAACTTGATTTTATCAATGATTTTTAGAGCGAGATAAATTGACCAAAACATCACTTAATCAAATTAACAACCATTAGATTAATTTACTCTTGAGGTCATAAAGCAGACAATATACAAACAACGTAGCTTATGTCACAAAGCAGCATATTTGAATATTCATAAATCTGGCACCCTGTGAAGTTAAGCTAATAAACTGCATGCAAGTGTAAAAGGAGACGCGAGAGACAATATTTACAATCAATCGACATCAGCTGAAGTGATCTCAGGAATGTGTTCACATATTCGGCTCCACAGGAGTCACTAGCAATTTGAGGTGAGTGTCAGTAGAACTGTTGACCAGGTCACTGAACCCCGTGACCTTTGCCCTGTGGCTCGGGGTCAGGTAAACCCAGTGCGGTCTCCGCATTTGATTTAAGACACTGAACTCTTTCCCAATTGGGTGTCTACACGGCATCCATTCCCACAATAAACCCGTCCTGGAGAACACAAGCCTAAAGCATCAGACGAAAAACCTCTAGCTAGTTTCTGACAATTTGGTCTGCGGTCACTCAATGCTGTTCTCTCTCTCTCTATCTTTCTCCATTTTTTTTTCTCCTGCTCATCCTCATTTGAGGTGGTTTAGTCTGTCATTATGGTCTCTTATATTAGAGAAGGGCCTCCTTTAGAGCGTCGCTTGCCACTTCTCTGCAGTTTTTAATTGTGGCTCTGAGGTGGTGGATGAAGGCAGCTGCATCTCAGAGCCAAATTACAGATCAGCCTTACAGAGCCGGAGCAATATGACACAAGCCATAAGACCTGCGCTTCAAACAGTGGGTGTGGACATCATGCCGACAAGTCCTTATCCTCAAATTTAGACTGTAAATCACACATTCAGATTTTACTGGACTGGATGAGCTGCATTCAAAGCTGCTGTATAATAGTTGATAATCCCTCACCTGTACTTTCTACATTTAAAGTCAAAAGGTCATGTCATATTTCTGAGTAAATCTGTATTTGAGAAAAAAGTAGGGGAGGACTTGGTTTTATCCACTGATGACAAAATTCAGAAAAAGAGATTTGTGATGTCAATGAACATGACAAATGTATAAGGAAAAAAGTTGGATTATGATAAAATATTATGAAGGAAATCGTTTAAGATACAATCATTCATTAAACATTAGTTAATGCATTAGACATTAATTAACAATAAAAACAAACTTTTTTTAATTTATTAATCTACAGTAGGTTTATTTTAATTTCTACATATACTAATTTATTAATATTTCAAGTTGTATAATTTACGTTAGCTAATCTATTGTGAACGCACATGAATAAACAACAAAAACGTGTATTAATAAAATATAATTATTAATTCTGTAGAGGAAAAGAAAAATAGTTTATGATACCTAATGCTTAAAATAACAGATTGAACCTTGTTGTACAGTAAAGATTTACCACTTATATTTGTTTATTGTGTTCAAGCACAAATAAATTCTAAAGGCCTGGATGTCTATTAAGAAAGTAAGTAGCATCAATTTTGATTTCATGTTTCAAGCAACAAATAGAAATCCTATATTAAAGGATTTCGCAGCTATAATGAAAAATAATGCTAAAATTACTATTTCAATAATTGGTCGTTTCGATATTTAATTTTAATACATTTACCCCGGGTTTCACAGACAAGGCTTAAACCTAGTCCCAGACTAAAACTTAATTCTGAGCTGTTTCAACTGAAAGAAACTTGCACTAATTGATATTAAAATATATCAATGCCTTTATTTTGTCTCAAGATAATGTTTTTTTTTTTTCCTAAGGCATGTTTATAAAAATTACTTAAATGTCCTAAATGAACTATGACCTAATCCTGGCTTAGTCTAAACCCTTTCTGTGAAACCAGCCCTTAAAGGTATAGTTTAACCAAAAATGTAAATTCTTGCATAATTTCCCCTCATGTCATTCTAAACATGCTTCTGTGGAAAATAATGTCTGTGTTGTTTTTTGTTATTGTTGTTTTCTCTATATAATAAATGTCAATTGGTAACCAGAAACATTTGGTTACCAACATTCTTCAAAATATCTTCATTTGTGTTACAAAGAAATAAGAAAGACATACAGGTTTGGGACAACTTGAGGGTAAGTAAATATGACAGAATTTTAATTCTGGGAGTGAAATTATATACATATTTTAATCATAATGCTATCTTTTTTTAAAAGCAGTAAGCCATTTGAGGGCATGCCCTACAGTGATTTTTGTAGACTGTCCTCTTTGTGACGTGCACTGTAACACAACCTTTCATGGCTTATTGTTTTATTTGATCATCTGTCCAGCCATTTGATAATATTTTGTCTGAAGACGAGGATGTTGATGGCACTTGTAATATGCCGAGTTTGTTTTATGCTCAAATATTTCCAGAAACTGCACGCTTGTCCTCCTGGTCGACTGTCATCTTCAGTCTCGCTTGCGCTGTGTTTTGAGAGCTGTGTGCCGTTTGCTTGTCTTTGCTGTGTTTAGTCTAAAACCAGTGCCCACCCGAGAGACTATTGGGAGGACATATCTGTGTACTGACCCGTCGCTGCTTGCCCTGCACTGCACTGCAGGTGCTGCTGACAAACGCAGGCCGAAAGTGGTGAGTTCACACTCTCTGTATTTCCCACTTGATCATTTTCAATACTGACATAAAGCACCACACTGTTTGATTCTACTTTACATGTGAAGACAAGACTGTCATAAATGTTTACCATCACAGAAAAGAAAGGGGGAAAGGAGGCTCCCAAGGGCCGCACCATATTTTTCTCATTAGGGACTTACACATTTTTTAAGAGCGCACACAAACACAACCCACATCAATTTATGCCTGTTGTGTTGGTCCAAATTACACAGGTGACCTACCCCCTTCCGGCTCTATGAGATCAAAAAATGAAGTGGGACGGGAGGGAATCGACCCCCTCAGAGCAAGTTTAATTCAGCCCCCCTTCAAATCGTTCACACCGCAATTCCCCGCAGCTGCGCTAACCGTGTAAAGGAACTGTATGTTTTCTCCCGCTGCCTTCACATGAGGAAGTCATTAACATCTCCGTGCATCTCTGCTCTATAACCTCCCTGAACCGGCGTTTCATCCACCAACAACAAAAATATAGAGAATTATGCATTTATCTCAAATAGATAATTAGTGCTGTTTGCTGAGGTAAGTATCACTATTACTATTGCTCGTGCTTAGAATTAGTGATCTGAATAAAACCCTAACACTAACTATTTAATGTTGGCATGTATAACTGGTCCTGCACCCAAGACATGACTATACTTAGTATTCAAAAAATCCTTGGGGCCGTTCAAATAAAGTTTTTACATTTAGCTACAATGCAAGAAGCCACAGGAGAACACAGGCTCTGGAAATGTGTTTTTTAAAAGCTGAACTGTTTTTGAACGCCTTGACATACACGAATGCAATGGTCAAACATGTCCATCTAGGGGATGTTTACTTCAAAAAAGAATGGAAAAGCAGCGCAGTTTGCAACATGGCGTTCTAAAAACTCAACGCTCAACTTAAAGATGTAGGCTAGTTCACCCACAAATTATCATTTGAGTGTTAATTAACTCATGCCATCCCATGTCTTTTATTCTTCAGTAGAACAGTAAAGATTTTTTTTAGCTTAATGTTTCTTGGTGATTCACAAAATGTAAGTCAGCAGCTACTGTCAGTTTGAGAGCAAAAAAAAACCTTCAGGGGCCGGATGAATAAACTGTTAAGAATAATCTTAAAAGGTTAGTCATCTATTTTTTCTTCTTCAAGACTGGACGTAACTTTTTAAATTCAGTTATGAAAAGGTAGATTGGTCTTATTTGTATTGGAAAAGTAATACTGATTACCCCTTGGCAACTGCTAGTTGGACACAGTCTTAATATGTTGGTTAAGTTCATGCAACTGGCCCCAGGAAACACAAAATGAATACTTGTGACTCATGACGATACATTGAGATCTTATGAAGGGAAACGATTGGTCTGTGCAAGAATTTAAATATTATTTACCATATTATTACCAGTAATCCACAGTCTGGAGGCAAACTCTAAAGAGTGATGTCTGGCTCGCAGACGAATCAATCTTTTGGACCGTTCTTTTCAATTTTGGGTGACCTGTCCCTTTAAAGCAACTGAAATCAAGTTTGTTTACCTTGAAATATAAGTTTCAAAATTATTCTGATGGTACACTGACTTCTAACAAGGCCAGTGGCTCCTGTTTCTTCCCCATGCTCCTCGCCAAACGTCTGTTCTGGAAAGTTAGGTGACACTGTTGCCAGCTCTCGCGAGACAAAAAACAACCGCAGCTTCAAAAACAAGCCCAGTATTATTTGATTAGTTATTATCATCAATGTTATTTATTATTAATTATTTATTACCAATAAATGAGCCTGCAGCATATTAAACTAAAACCACTCTTTTATTTAAAAAGCAAAAACAGAAATTATCTTGCGAAAATCAAAATAAAGCGGGAGGTGCGCATTATCCACTCTTCTCCAATCACCTGTGAGCAGAATAGGGCTTTTTTAGCCTGTGATAATTAATACATTACAAAAACATTGTAAAAAAATTACAATTTACCTTACCTTACAAAAGAAAGTCATCCCACTCGTCTTTTACGATGCACATGGCTTCATGTTGAATTATTATATTATAGGCCTATTGCACTTACTGGCCACTGTGTGAGCAGACAGACTGTCAATCAACGCATTGGAGAATACGGCGAACATGAATGTAAAAAAAACAGATTTGCTTGTCAGATTTCCTAACAAGCAACCATATTTTTTAAAACAAGCCCAAAAATTCGCGACGCGGGATTTTTTCATGCAATGTAACAAAAAAAGAAGGCCAAAGTTGCGTATTGCGGACTTGGTCAACTGTGTTTGGTGAGCAATACGAAAATCCGCGAAAAGAGCGGATTGCTCTACGGCAGAAACAAATGCATGTGAGGCATCTGTATACTTTTTGTTTAATTCCTTTATTTTGTTTAACCCTGCATCTCACATTTTTTAAAACGTTCTCTGTGTGAATAGCCCCTGATAGACTGATGCATGTACCTCAGCCACAGAGTGTCTAGGAACTTTTTTGAGTTACACATCCACATAGAAACACACTGCACCGCAGTCTAGTTAAATCCAATTAGGCCTATTAGGTATGTTTATCTTATCGAGCACTTTAAAAACTTTGACTTGTCCTTCTTCTTCTTCTTCTTCTTCTTCTTCTTCTTCTTCTTCTTCTTCTTCTTCTTCTTCTTCTTCAAGGCAAGATTTTAATATTGTTCCATGGATGACAAATATGCAACTTGAATCCTCACATGTAAGATATTACAAAGCAGAACAGCAAACAGAAACTCCTCTTGTTTTGAATATCATGTGTTTTATATACTTCATAGTTACCAGCAGAGGTCTTTCATTCATGAGATGAGTGGGCTGCAGCCACACACATCCATCTCTCAATCTTTCAGTTTGTATGTACATCCATCCTTTCTTCTTTCTCTCAGCTCTCATACCATATGTGTGTGTGTGTGTGTGTGTGTGTGTGTGTGTGTGTGTGTGTGTGTGTGTGTGAGAGAGAGACAATCTGAGTTAAATCTGACTATTTATCTTAACCAGGCATGACTGGGAAAACCAAAATATGCCTGAACATTTTGTGGGTTGACTCGTTTTTTTAAAGTAATTTGTCGTTCATACTAAATGTGAAAACACTGCAGAGATCTGACAGTGTTGTAATTATGTGGTGTCATGCTAGAGAAGCTCCACCCACATTGAAATCTTACTTGTCCACATGTTCCACTTAGATATAGTAAACATCAAATATGTTCTGATTGGTTGTGATTGTATCAAACTGCATAGAATTTTATCTTTTAGTGTAGCTAGCCAACTTGCTGGAAACTAGCACTGTGCTTGGTTATAGGGCATGGTGTATCAGTGGTTTGTATCATAATGAGAGAATTACAGCTCCTCACCTCGGTAGCCTTGTATGACCTTTCTTCTAATGAAGATAAAATGGTATGGTGTGCGAGTGTGCCGTGGTATGAACCCACAGAGAAGACGGGATCAGATTACCGCAGCCGGTGTGTGAGCTATTGCACCTTAGTTTAACCACTGAACATTACTGCAAGTTGCCTGATCCATTTAAGAAGATGAATTTCTGCTTGAAGTTCGTATATAAGGCCATTGTTTTCATTATATTTAACAGCTGCTCATGTTATATACTTAGAGCGAAGAGGCCTGAGACTGAATAGAGATGCTGGTGAATCATAATACAGAATTATGCAAAACTACTGATGATCACTGAGTAAGAGCCACATCAGCCCGAAGGTAATTTCCATAGCCTGGTCTGCATGTGTACAGCACACCAGCTTTTACAGCCACTTTAGTGTTTTGAGCCATTTTCTTGTCCAGTTTGATTCTGCCTCCAAGAGAAATGGAAATCTCCCCCAGAGGTGGAAAGACTTGGAGGAATTTTAGAGAGGACGGGGGGAGTGATGTGCTTTTGGAGCAATTGTGGCTGAGAAGTGTTTTTGGTGCTTCCCAGGATGAGGGGAGAGGTGGTGTTGCTGGCAATGGAAGACTGAAAGTCTGTTCCCTCTCACAGTTAATGGCTGATAATAATAATAATAAGCATAATTTGTATAGTGGTTTATTTTTTTCCCCCCAAAGCTCAAGGTCATTTCAGAGTGAAATTACAGGCACATTCATTCAGAAATGAACATGAATGAAAACTACAAAAGTAGAGTTTTTTTTTTATATATATATAATAGCTGGACACCCTTAAAAGTTTAAAATAGCATAGACGCTGCTTGAAGGTTATTTGTCTACTTTGGTTGTTTGTAAAGTGTTGCTGCACAGTTGCTAAGCAGTTGATGGGGTCTTCTGGGTGGTTGCTAGAGAGACAGACCACTAGGTACTTAGCTGGTTGGTTGGTTGGTTACTTAATTAGTCTTTGATATTGTTGTTAAGTAGCTAGGTAGGTAGGTGTTTTGGTAGGTAGTTTTAGTTAGGAATCATCCATTAGGGTATTTGATAATTTCAATAGTTATTTGGTTACTTATGAATAATCCATAGGGTCTTTGAAAATTTAATCAGTTAGTTAGAATCATTCATTAGGGTCTTCGATAATGTCAGTAGTAAGGTACTTATAGAAATCACCCATTGGGGTCTTTAAAAAATATCATTAGTTAATTGGTTACTTATTTAGGAATCCCCAATTAAGGTTTTTGAAAATTTCAGATTTCAGTTGTCAGTCAGTCAGTCAGTTAGTTAGTTAGTTAAGAATCATCCATTAGGATTATCAAAACCTTCAGTAGATGTTATTTATTCAGCTAATTCATTAGGGTCATTCAAACTTTCGATAAGTTAGTTAGTTAGTCAGGAATCATCCATTAGGGCCCATTTAAAATTTCCTCCATTGGGGTCTTTAAAATATCATTAGTTAACTGGTTACTTATTTAGGAATCATACATCAGGGTCTTTGAAAATTTCAGATTTAAATAGCTAGGAATCATCCGTTAAGGTTTTTGAAAATTTCAGATTTCAATTGTTAGTTAGTCAGTCAGTTAGTCAGCTAAGAATCATCCATTAGGATTATCAAAACATTTAGTAGATGTTATTTATTTAGCTAATTCATTAGGAATCATTCATTAGGGTCATTCAAAAATTTGATTAGTTAGTTAGTTAGTTAGTTAGGAATCTTCCATTAGGGCCTTTTTAAAATTTCCCCTGATGTCCTGGTCTTACTTTTACCAGTACTTTTTATTGCTTTCTTTGTTTTCTATGTATATGAAGGTCCAGAGCATGGGTAGGCAACGTCGGTCATGAAGTGTTGATGTCCTGCAGAGTTTAGCTCCAAACCTGAAAAAAAAACAGCACTAGTCTGTAGCCTTAGTAATCCTGAAGACCTTGATTAGCTTGTTCAGATGTGTTTGATTAGGGTTAAACTCTGCAGGACAGGGGTACTCCAGGACCGATGTTGCCTACCCCTGGTCCAGAGCATTCCAGAACTATTCTTTTCCACCATAATCCCTTCCTGGCTTTTGGATTGTTTATACTAAATGTAAACATTTCCACCTGTTGTTCCCAGATGAGACGCTCTCCATGTATAGCGCTCCACCTGTGCCGGAACACCTGCCCTGTAGATGTTTTGTCCCAGAACACATGTTCGTAACACTGTCTGAATCTACTGTCCTTCAACCATGTCCTGATTTGATCTGCTGGTCAGTGATTCAGCGCAGACGTTTGTATGTGATCTAAGGCCAAACATGTGCTGCATTGCCACGTCATCTACACTAGAGCATGGATGCTGTCCTGAGAGTTCATATATTGCACACGTGGAGCTGTTTTAGGGCAAGAAGGCCAGGATCGGCTTCATATGAGTGTTATGGGATCAAATTGTTACCCATCTCGATTCCGATTATTGTCATCCATAGAGCCTTAAAATCAGTATTTGAGTTCCCTCACAAGAATATTGTTTGCTACACATTAGCTACAAATGGCTAACTTTTGTTAGCTGCATGTAATATTATGAAATATTAAATGTAAATGCAATAAGCCACTCAAAGCCATGGGTAATTTTATGTTCCACAGAAGAAAGAAAGTCATTCAGTTTTGGAATTACACAAAGGTACACTGACATCAGAATTATCTTTAAATTAACGATTCTTGAATGCTAATATAATTCATTAGGCTCACTGTAGACTATTTATGGTGTCAATTATTACCACAGGTAGGCTATGTTGTATTTATCAGCATTTCACAACAGTTTTGAGCGAGGCTCACCGATTCAGAAGTTAGAGTTATCAAATGTCTTTTTTTTAACCTGTCTTTTAGTTGGTTATGTTTCCTCTTTAACTTTAGTTTATTATCAACACAAAAGGTAAGAGCAAGCCACTAGGGTGGTAGCCTATCAATCTGATTCTAGGTTTAGCAGAAGGAAATGTGCGTCCTGCCAGGGCCCACCCCCACAGTGTAATGCAACCTTGGCATTAGCTTGAACATGAAATCCTTTCTGCGGCACATGCAGCGTAAACCTTTACTTTATCCGTTTTACTGCAAATTAAAATTTTGTTGCTTTTTCCGTCTGATTTTACGGGAAACATCTGGGGCTTGCACCACTCCTTAACTCTGGCCCGAGGCATTCTGGCTCAGAAGGAAGGCGGGAATAATGAGACAGTATCAAACACACTGCTGATGGATAGGCACTCAACCCTCAACACAGTAAACACAGTTTTTTTTCATTACTAGTTGATTGATATTTTATTATTATTTTCAAATCGGTAATATATATTCAGTGATTCTATGTCATGACTTTAGGCCTAATCACGGTTTTGCATACTTGAAATTTACCAATGAAGCCTTTTGTTGGCACATGTTGCTGTTTATTTCTTTTTTTTTTTTCATTGATTTAGAACCTAAATCACACAATCAAATCAAACATAATTTATTTATTATTAAACAATACTTAAAATCATTTACATCACTCGACAAAAATAGTATTTGTATTTTTTAATTAAATGATATTAAAACCAATAAACTAAGAAGATCACTAAGTCACTAAGAAGGTCCTATTTTATTGTATCCAAACTGAAAGTGCTCTTGCATCCCGTATGCAGTGTTGATTAATTGTTGCTCTATGCGCCAGATGGACGTCTTTCCCCCTCTGCGTCGCGTCGCGTCTCGACGTCAAGCAGCTCTCGAGACCCCTGCGTTTATTTCGTATCTGCTGCGGTTGCAGAGATTTGCGCAGGTGCACAGAAAAAGGGAGAGGTGTGTATCTAACGGGCTGGTTCTCACTCTTCACCGCAGTTTTCACCAGAATGTTTTTTTTTTTGCCTTTGGATTTCCCCGTCACCACAAGAGAATAACCTAGCCTATTTAAGAAATTAAATTTTTAAACTGCAGCTGTTTTCTCGTAAGCGTATCTCCATATTCAGGTCAATAGGGTACGGCCAAATTTGTTTGTCAGTAAAATGACACCTTTTCTATGATGAACATGTTTTCAATATTTAAAGTAGCTAGGCTAATATTAATTTTCATATTTTTATTGGTTACTAAGGTCTAGGTGGTGTAACTGTCTTGAGATTATATATATAAAAAAGTGATGTAGGCCTATTGTAGCATAATCTGGCATAATCTTTAATTTTTATTTCCTTAAAATAATTTTTATTAAATTTATTCCTTAAAATTATTTGAACTGTTAAATTCATTATGTTTTAAAACATTGACTTTAAAATAGACTTTTTAAAATAAAATGAAATCAAAAAAGTGCAGCATATGAATTAATTTTGTTGTCATGACAAGAAAACCATAAAAAAGAGAGGACCCTTTTGTACTTGATGGTTACACCACCACATTATTAGAGTCATAAAATCTGCCTTTTTATTGAAAAATTATTTAAAAAATTATAAAAACCAACATGAATGCTGTTTTAAACTATTTTATCTAACTATTTTTACCTATTCAAACTATTTTATATTTTCAAACTTTTTTTTTTTTTTTTTTTAATCTTTACATGTCATTGACCCATATAGTCTACAGGCATACAGCTTATCTGATGTAAAGCTACCTGCCAAAGTTCAACAGTTGACTTCAATTATTATTTAAAGCTCCGGAATATCATAAAAGCAAACAAATTGATAAAAGCAATCAAAATAATAAACTTTTTAAATAGTTAATTGCCAGAAAAAAAACCCTGGAAATAAAAGTTTTGTGTTTTGTGATTTAATGCCATCAGATGTTTTAAAAAGCAGAGTTCAGTTATTCTTGAACAGGCCTACAGAACAACTGAGCTTTTATCAAACATTAATGCCTCAACAGTGGAGTCGTTTCTTTTAGATTTCTATCAAGCTAAGCCTGGGAAAATGAGATGTAAACAATTAAATGCTTTGCGAGTGTTGGTGTAGATTTAAAGGAGAAATGAAAAGGGTCTGGTAGGGGTCCGGTATTTAAATGCGGTGGTTATCTGCGGTTGTTAAAGCATTTGCCTCCAGCCGTCTGGAATCAGTGATTTCGTCTTATTAAAGCAGACAAGCTTTTTTTATATAAGCTTAGAGGTAAAACTGGCTGGACTTTCTCTTCGGCTAATGAACCTGCACTGTTTTATAACCGTTTCTTTTTGTGACAAAATAAGGGGAAAATCTGAATGTTCTTTACTGTAGTGAAAACTGGCATATGTAGAGTAATTATATGGACAAAACAAGGTGTTCATCCCTAAATGTTCAAAAATATGTTTTAATAAATAAGCAAAATGTACAATGGACGGAAATTGAAAATGTTGCATAGGAAAAATCAAATGTATGCATTCATCCATGCAGCGTACTTCAAGAAAGTATTGCTCTAAATTGCATTGGTCCCTTAAAAAAAGCTGACAATACTCACAGGTAGCCTATTTACAATAGTTTTTTGTTCACACACACACACACACACACACATACACACAGCCACACACTCACACACACACACACACACACACACACACACACACACACACACACCTATATATATGTGTGTGTGTGTGTGTGTAAATTCTTCTGTTTAGAGACAAACACACAATATAGTTTCCATACAGATAACAGATGGCCTTCCTGTACTATCACCATGCCGACATTTAAGAATAACTTGTGAAAATGATTAAATGTATTTGACGACACAGGAGACGTCATCTACGTTTCCTCTATAGAAAAAGCTCCTTTCGTTGTTTCCTTCGTGAGGATACTCAAGTCCGTAGGTGTATCTACTGAATGTCCTTTGGCCACGTCACTGAGGTTTAGAGGTTCATCAATAAATCCTTTGGTGTCTTCAAAATTAGTGGAAGTAAACAGTCTGTGGAAGAGAAGAAAAAAAATATAAGAAAGGTTAAAAAATCTGCTTCTTTCTATCAAATAGTCCTAAAAATTATTTTCAGGAATTTTCTGAGAAGGCCTAGAGCTTTAATGTTTGTCTGTGGTCGAACGCACAGACTTGGTTTAAAATATAGAGAAATGGGAAGCTATTAATGATCCCATTATTTAATTCTGAGTGGGAGCTCATGCTTACACAGGAAAAGGCTTGATTCAAACATGTTACACAAATCCCTGGTGGAATTACGTCACTGGAAAATAGCTGTGTTTTAGAGGGTCGTTTGGTTTGAAATTCGAAGCCATACACCTGCCTTACCTCTGATTTCTCAGTAGCACATATTACTTTAGCAAAAGAAATTGAGAAATGATCACAATAATTGAGTTTTACAGTTTTTGACAGCTGTGTGTTGTCTTGATTGATGGAGGCCAGCTATATCCAACTAGGCACAGTTAAACTGGTGGATACAAATGGAATGGTTAAAATGCATAATTATGATTACTCATTTCAATTATTGGTGATTTAAAGTAGGACGGTATTCAGTATTATAGACAGGCAGGTTCATATAATAAATACCACAATATATAACTAATAAACGCATATTTTATCTTATTAAATAAAATGAAGATGTATTTTAATTTAAAAATGTAAAAATTCTTTTTAATAATTGCTCGTATTGTATCACATTTTAGCCTGAAAGATTTCAGCCTGGTCTTAAAGATGTCAGTCTTTGGTTTCAGTGGTTTCTGTGAAGTTATTTCACAAGCAAAAACATGGTTTAGGTGGCAGCCTCACTTAAAAATAAAGGTTCCTGTAGAACCATAAGGAACGTCACTTCCTGATGTCATATACTGTAGCAGAATCTTTTAGTACAACTGAGCCCTGTTCTTCAATATACAGGTGCTTTAAAGAATCCCAAAACACTGTGCTGAAGAACCAAGCGGGTTATCAAGAAATTTTTAGTCTCCCAAAAAACCATATACAGCCAAATTGAACGTTTATTTTTAGGAGTGTAGACCAAGATATATATATATATATATATATATATATATATATATATATATATATATATATATATATATATATATATATATATATATATATATATATATAATATATTTTTTTTTTTTTTTTTTTTTTAGGAGTTTCAAAGAACCTTAATTTCTTTATACTTATAAAAACGTTCAAATGCATCCAGTTCTTCCTCAGTCATGATAATAATTGTTTCCCATTTCTCTCTCACGGTGTTTTTAGCTAACGTTTATGAATGCGCGTTGTAAGCTTTTACAGTAAATCGCTGGTGAAGTGTGAGATTTATTCACTAAAGAGAAAATGTTCCACTAAAAATAAATGATCCGTGAGGAGCTTGTTTGGGTCGTCATTCGTTTCGTAAGATTGACGATATTATGTGAATATGTTTATTTGTACTGCATAAAAGTCGGAAACGCTTTGACCCGTTATGATATGAACTTAGCTGAGAGAAGAAAAAAAAAGAGAATCCAGCGTTTGTTTTCCTTGTTATTATTATTATTTTTTTTTTCGAAAACATAGGCTACATTACTAGTATAATTCTCTCCATACTGTCTGTGATTTCTTTGTTGTGATTTTAATAGAAATATTTAGCTCTTAAGAAAATGTGTATTCAGCCAGTTCTTAAAGTAATTATAATGAAAGTTCATTTCTTACTCTAAATGCGCGCGCTTCTTTGGTGCATTTTACTGTTTAGAGGGTTTTACGATTTTATGTTTTGTCTTTAAAGCATTATAATATATGTTCTACAGCCTATGTTTATACACGTATATGCATGTTCTCCCATATTAATTTAGTCCAAATGGCATATCGTGACCTCTAGCATTTCTGTTATAATCGCAGAGATCATACATGCCACTGGTTTATGTCCTAAAGTATCTTTAAAAACGTTCTGGCCTTTTCTGTGACACCAGATTGAAGTGAATTGAATATCCCCGACATAGCTATAATTGTCTTTTCTAATTCTTCTATATTAAAAACTGTAAAAAGGTCAAAATGCTTTTTGTGCTTGGCCTCAGGAGGATGTAGGGTTTCCTTAAGTGTCTGGTTAATAGTAATGATAATACAATAATTTAAAAATATCTTCTTTTTTATATATAATTGTAATACTTGACCTACCTAAATGACCATTTTAAGGGTGTCAAGGGGACAGAGTGCTGCATTCGTGCACTGAGCTGTCAGTGTCAGTTGTCCAGAACAGCTGGAGTTTCTCTAAAAGCCTGTTTTGACTACAGGGACGGAGCAAAACTTTTCAAAGAGCTAGCCTGACAATATAATAACGTCTTGAGATGAACTGCCATCTTTCTACCCACCCTTTCGGCATTGCACGGACGAGTCTCGCTGCTAGTGGGACGCAGACATCGACCACGCGCCCTCCATCCTCCACACCGAGAAGGCGTAACTCAGTCTCTCGTGAGCGACGTAGCTGCAGCTGGACATCTTGTTGTCCATCTCGTCGCTCTGCAGCACCTGACAGAGGAAATCAATGTACCTGGAGGCGAGCTTGAGCGTCTGTATCTTGCTGAGTTTATCCGAGGGGAGCGTGGGGATGATTTTGCGCAAAGACGCGAAAGCATCGTTCAGCGACTGAGTCCGTTGCCTCTCCCTGACGTTCGCCAGGACGCGCTGGTTCTGCAGCTCCTCGAACGACTGAGTGCTGCTCGGGCTCGGCTTCTTGCTCCGTTTATTCACGGAGCTCGGGCTGCTGCCGTCCTCGCTCGACTTTTTACTTTGTCTCCTCTTCCTTCCGAACTTTTTCTGCTGTCTGTCCAACTCCTCCTCGCTGGTCACCAGGCTGTCCACTGGGGAGACTGGAGAGCTTGAACTCTCTTCCATTTCTCTTTTAAAGAAATGAGAAAGTCGAGGAGAAAACGCGCTCTCCACCTTTGAATCCGTGGTTAAGACCGTTGTTATATCCGTGTGTGTTTTTGGAGTTTGTTAGTTCCGAGATTGCGCCTCCACTTCTAGAGCTTGGCACAGGTTTCCTCCCGCAGGAAGTTTTTTCCTAATTTTTTGGGAAACTTCATCCTAGTCTCTGATGCTAAATACTAGTGTGAGTGGAGGGGGAGGAAGCGCTGCTCTCTGATTGGTGGAGTAATAAACGAGGAGGACCAGTCTTAAGTTACACTGTCCCTCTCCAATGGGTGCCACTCAAATTATACCCCACTTTTAGATCGATGCTCTCAGTTTTAGACAATCACACTGTAAAAAGAAAAAAAAAAGACATTAAAATTGGAAAAGAATGTAAAATGGTGCAGTAAAAAAGTATTATGGTCGAAATTATAAGATAGTAAAAAATAAATGTAAGAAATTATAGATTTTACTTTGTACTTTTTTTTGAAGTAAAAATAATTATCTAATATTTGCAATACTGCTATGTATATTGCAATATAAAGCGATTTGTAATATGGGAAAAAATATTGTTAATTTCTTTTTTTTTATATAGGTAAAAAGTAGGAATCACCTCATTTATGAAGAAAGAAGATTCCAGAATTTCTTGCATTGAGATTTTATTTTTATTTTTGTTATCTGATTTATTTATTTAATGCCTTTTTAAAATTATTTAATAAGAGAAATCAGGGCTTGTTGTCACATTTGTGAATGTTTCTTAATTTCTCAAGAAATCATAAGATATTGAAAAATTAATATATGAAATTATAAATGTAAAATAACGTACATTATACTTTAAAAAAAATCTCACATTTGAAATACTACAACGTATATTGTATTTAACAAAGCAATATGCATGTAATATGGTAAAATATTGTTGTTTTATTTATTCATTCATTCATATATTTATTTATTTGATGCCTTTTTTATATTTTATAAGACAGATCAGGGCTAGTTGTCACACCTTTTACTTCAGTGAATATTTCTCAACAGGTGTGAAGTTGTCAAAAAAAACTATTGAGCATTTCCACCGTTTCTGCCCTAGAAAAAAAATTGCAACCTGCTTTAACCAGCCTATTATAGTCTTTACAGCAAAATGCAAATGGTAAAACAGACAGAAAACAACTTATAACACATTAAAAATGTAAAAGGGCAACATATTGCACCATAATTCTTAGAATATTGGCTCGTTATAAGCTTTAGCACATAGAGTACAGATAAAGGTTCTCAGTTAAAATATACCTTCATTAGTTGACACTGGAATTTATAATTTTGATAATTCACAGAAATGTCTAAGATTACAACAGTTTTCATTTTTCAAGCTATGCATTATAGATTGAATTTTAATATTCACCTTATGCCGAAAGTCCCCCCGTTAATGTTTAAGGCCACAATTTCATGGTTATTAAGATGCCACAAAAGTTCTCTCACCTCTTTCAGTAGATGAATTTCTTCACGCCATCCTTTCAAGTCAGATGAAAGACCTCTTCCTATTGTTTTCCAGAATAAGGGTTTCACAAAGGTTTCACAATACCCTACACACATGCAGGAGTCAGTCTGTTGTTAAGAACTTCTGGCAAAGCCTCACAGGCTTTTTCTCTTACACGGCCATTTGAATGCTGGGCCTGGACTGTCTCTTTGAATAAGACAATAATAATGCATGTCAGATTTCTTTTACCAGTGTCCAGTGTTCAAAAGAGGCTTTGGGATGTTTTGCATAAGGCACCAGTTTGGTCACTTTTGTAAGGTTTTCGATTGTAAATGATGCGTTATTTCAGAAAGAAGATTTGTTTCCCTTTGATTTATGTATGTAATCCACATGTGAACAGATGACTGACACTTGAGCCGGAGCCAGTGAGAATAGCCTTGAGGATGCTCGGATGATCTCCATGTCCATTCTGGTTAAAACATGGACGTTCTGAAAGGATTTTCGGTAAGGGATGTTTATGGTTTTAGAGCTTCAAGATAATGCAACGTGAATGCTTCTTAATCAAAGAGCTTGAAGCAATTATAGTTTAACATGCTACAGCATCTCTAATAAAAAGAAATAGAAAAATTTTTTAATGTGTCTGCCGGCTTTTACATATGTTCTACATAGATAACAAACAATGTAAAAACCATCTGCCACGTTGATATTACTCAAGAACATCCTAATGTTCCAAATGGAATTTTCTGCTTCATCTCCTCTGTTCTACACTGACAGACTGAACTCATTTAAATGAGTAGTTAATCCAAAAATGAAAATTCATAATTTACTTAATGTGATGACAAAACCGTGTGCCTTTTTTCTTCTGTAAACTCTTAAAGTAAAGTTTCCAAAATGTGTTTTTGCAGCAATGCCACAGAAGAATCATTTTTGGTTTCCCAAATAATCTTTCAGCCAAAAGTTCTTAAAAGAGACATATTTCTTAGTGTGAAGAACATTGTAATAATCTAAATAATTTTTTTGTTCCACTATAAAGAACCTTTTGAGCGATGGAATTGTTCCATGGATGTTTAAGGTTCTTGGTGGAACCAATACCAATAAATAACCTTTATTTTCAAGAGGGTTGAACACAAAAGATGAATTTTGTCTGCTGTCTTCCATATAATGAAAATACAAGAGAATTGGGGATATCAAGCTCCAAAAATCACGTACAAAGAACATACATTTATATCCAGCTGAAATTAGACTAAAGGTATATAAATAAAGGTTCTTTATTGGCATTGATGGTTCCATGAAGAATCTTTAACATCCATGCAACCTTTGCATTGCACAGGTTCTTTATAATGAAAAACGTTCTTTAGATTAATAAAAATGTTCTTCGCACTAAGAAAACTGGGTCTTTTAAGAACTGTTCATGGAAAGATTCTTTGGAGAAAAAAAAATGTTCTTCACTGCAAAAAACCCTTTTGGCAGCTTATTTTTAAACGTGTAGATGCAGTCATTTCTCCTCTGAAATGGCATGGGTTTGGAGGCGAGTGAATATGACCACATTTTTATTTTTGGGTGAACTAAGGGTGAAGTACCTGCCTTTGATAAACACTTTTTGGATTTCCCAGCAGGATGAAGGCGATCAGGCGATTGGGAAGAATGAATATCTTCTGTCCTGTGATTCATAGTGAAGGGATAAGAAAGACATTGACATGTGCCCAACTTTGAAGCCTGTTTCCCCCTGGCCTGACCCGCTCCATCAACACTGCTGCTTCAGATAGACTCCATATGTCCCAGAGGTACAGCGCAGCCTCTCCAGACCAAACTCTCGTGACTTAGTGGTATATATAAGCAGTAATACCATATAGATTTCTTCGAAGGCCTCAGCAGGGGCAGGTCGGGTACCATCTGACCCAGCCGGCAGGTTCTGGAGATGACCCACATCAGATCAAAGATATGCCGTGCCATATTTCACTCTGCTGAGATGACGTGTTTATATCTCTTCGACACTTTCAAATCAGCTCCACATGGCCTGGAACTCTTTAATAAGCTGAAATCCTTTCTGCTGCAGCCTGTCACATCAACCTGCAGATGTTTGCAGGCCTATTTTAGATTCAGAAACAAATAGTAAAGGCATGCAGAAGACAATCTGGTGGTCTTACAGTTTTAGTGAGTGAATAATTGAAACCTCATAGAGTGAGACATGCGTCATGTTAATTGGTTATAGATGTTCTGGGAAGAATTGTGGAGACAATCTTAGAGATGTGCTGAATATTATAGTCCCGATAAAAGTGATGTGACTGTGTTTTGTAAGGGACCAGGCACACATATATCAATGCATATATATCTTACTCAGTCAGCCGATGCATCCAAAGTTTGTGCTGTTCCAAGATGAACAAAAGATTCTCTGCTGGGAATCACACACAGCTGTTTTTCATTGATGTCTCTTACTGAAAGTGCAGTCAGTCTTGATATGACTGCTGCTGCTACTGGAAATGACACAACATTTGTATAAAATGTAATCTCAAAAATGTGCTTTTCAATGACTATTCCCTTTATCTTTTCAGCAAGTAGGTGAGGATCAACAGATGCCTTGTTCCTCCCTCTGTGGATGTGGTGTGAAGATGGCATGTCTCGGTGAACTAATAGTGCAAACATGTTCCTGCAAACATTGATGTTTGCATGGATAATCTCTCCGTTTGCACTTGCAGAACTTCATGCAGGTATCCTTAAGAACATATTCTTAATTTAAAAAAATACAGTGACCCAAAAATGTATTTGCACATTTAAATTACCACTTTTGAATGTTTTTTTAAGTCTTTTACGGTCACCAAGGCTGCATTACAGTAAAAACTATTATATTGTGGAATATTATTACAGTTTAAAAGAACTGTTTTCTATTTGGATATGTGTTAATGTATAATTTATTCCTGTGATGGCAAAGCTGAATTTTCAGCCTCATTACTCAAGTCTTCAGTATCGCGTGATCATTGAAAATCTTTATTTTAAATTGTAATAATTCACAATATTACTCTTTTTACTGTATTTTTCATCAAATAAATAAGCCTTGGTGAGCAGAAGAGACTTTTTTCAAAAACATCCAAAAATCCTAATTATTAAAAAACCTTTGACCCGTAGTGCAAAAGTCACACTGTAAAATGAATGAATGTAAGTACATTAGATACACACTATCAAACAAAATGGCATTTCTCATAAGCACAAGCACAATTTTCATTCAAAACATTTCACATAAATAAAAAAAGGTAGATTTTTAGTGCTAAAACAATAGATATAATGCTAAAAAAATTAGACAAAAATTACTATACACTTTGTGGTCAAACATTAATAGATTATGTTCATTGTTAAAGTGATGAACTACACCTTTGTGAACTTGAGGAGAACATCCACTGAAATAAAATGATTAAAAGTCTATATATATATACATATATATATATATATATATATATATATATTGTGGCGAGGTGAGGAACTACACGACAACCGATAGACAGAGAAAATCCCCGAAGGGTGGATTTATTGACAACATGGTGCTCTGAGTGAAGACAGTGCTCTGCGTAGTGCTCCAACTCCCTGGTGCCCTCTGTGTCTTGAGTGGTGGATCCCGTGCGGTGCTCTCCTGTTTGGGGCTGACGGTCACACGCTGCTCTCTGTGATAGAGGAGGAAAGAGTTAGGCTCTGTGTCGGGAGACATTGCTCACCATACTGCTTTCCTCCCCGGCTGAAGTAGACGCCTCTTCATGAGCTGCAGGTGCGGCCGCTCAGCCCGTGACGAGCTAGTGCCGGTGATTCCACTGTGTTGCCAGGGCGACGCTGACGAGCGCTCGGGACACACGTCACACTCCCCCCCCCTAAGCGTCGACCTGCGCCTGCGGAACAATGGGGAGATATGGGGAGGGTGGGGAGTGGAGCCTGACAGACCTGCGAAAGCTGCCCCTATCCTGGAGAGGCCGTCCGCGTTGGCGTTGGCTGTCCCCGCCCGGTGTTGTACGGTGAAGTGGAAGTCCTGGAGCGCAAGGAACCACCGGGTCACCCTGGGATTGGTGTCCTTTGCGCGGGCCATCCACTGCAGTGGCGCATGATCGGTCAACAGGGTAAACCGGCGGCCGAGGAGGTAATAGCGAAGCTCCAGGACTGCCCACTTGACAGCCAACGCTTACTTCTCCACGGCGGCATACCGTTGTTCGGTCGGGGTCAGTTTCCGGCTAATATAGATCACCGGGTGTTCCTCGCCGTCCTGGACCTGGGAGAGAACGGCTCCTAACCCGGTGTCTGAGGCGTCGGTTTGCACCAGGAAGGGGCAGGTGAAATCGGGGGCTCGCAGGACTGGCTCCGTGGTGAGGGCTGACTTCACCTGCTGGAATGCCTCTTCCGCTTCCGGACTCCAGGCTACCTTCTCTGGTTGCCCCTTCCTGGTCAGATCTGTCAGGGAAGAGGCTAAGGAGGAGAAGTTAGGGATAAAAAACACCGGTAGTATCCCGCCAACCCCAAAAAGGCTCGTACCTGGGTCTTGGTAGTGGGCCGCGGTGCCGAGAGGATAGCTGTCACCTTATTTTCCTGGGGCCGGATGAGGCCGCGACCCACGCAGAAGCCCAGGTACTTGGCTTCGGAGAGAGCCAGGTGACATTTCCGGGGGTTGGCGGTGAGCCCCGCCCGGCGGAGTTCCAGCAGCACCCTCCGGAGCCGCTCTAAATGCTCCCCCCAGGTCTCGGAATGGATGACCACGTCGTCGATGTAGGCCGCGGCGTAGGCCATATGGGGCCTCAGCAGGACATCCATGAGCCTCTGGAAGGTGGCGGGTGCCCCGTGCAGGCCGAAGGGAAGGACCCGGTATTGCCAGTGGCCACTGGGGGTTGAGAAGGCTGTCTTGGGCTTGGCATCCTTAGACAGAGGGACTTGCCAATAACCTTTGGTGAGGTCGAGAGTCGATATGAACCGGGCCCTTCCCAGTCTATCCAGGAGCTCATCGACTCGGGGCATGGGGTAGCCATCAAATTCAGAGACCTCATTTAGGCGGCGGAAGTCGTTGCAGAACCGGAGGGTGCTGTCGGGCTTCGGGACCATTACGATGGGGCTGGACCAGGGACTCCGCGAGGGCTCAATTACCCCCAACTTCAACATCTCCTGTACCTCTGTCTCGATTGCGTGTCGCCGAGCCTCTGGGACACGATAGGGTCGCTGCTGGACGATAACTCCTGGGGGTGTTCGGACTTCGTGCTGGATGACGGTCGTCCGCCCTGGCAGGGGGGAGAACACATCCAAGAACTGACCGACCAGGTGCTGCAGTTCCGTCTTCTGGGCCGCGGAGAGATTGGGATCCATGCCTACAACCACGGGAGAGGTGGTGGCGAGGGCCGAGAGCTGGGGTCCGGTCCCCACCCAGCGCTTCAACAGATTTATATGATAGAGCTGCTCCTCTTTTCGGCGACCTGGTTGGCGCACTTTATAGGTGACGGGTCCTACCCGTTCGGTGACCGTGTATGGGCCCTGCCAGCGTGCCAGGAATTTACAGGCGGAGGTGGGGACCAGAACCATGACGTAGTCTCCCGGCTGGAACTCCCGTGGTTGGGCGGCCCGGTTGAAGAGGCGCTGCTGGTCTTGCTGGGCCTTGGACAGGTGCTCCCGGACCAATGGCATGACCCTGTCGATCCGCTCTCTCATGGCCTTGATGTGCTCGAGGGTGGTCCGACCTACCGCAGGCTGTTGCTCCCAAGCTTCCCGGGCGACATCTAGAAGCCCTCGGGGTTGGCGGCCGAAGAGGAGCTCGAAGGGCGTGAAGCCGGTGGAAGCCTGGGGCACCTCCCGGATCCCGAACAGCACATACGGGATCATTTGGTCCCAGTCGCGTTGGTCCTCGGCCACGACTCGTCGCAGCATTTGCTTAAGGGTCTTGTTAAACCGTTCCACGAGCCCATCAGTTTGTGGATGGTACACGCTGGTCCGGATCTGCCGGACTTTGAGGAGCTTGCAGAGGTCAGCCATGATCCGGGACATGAAAGGAGTGCCCTGGTCGGTCAAGATCTCCGCTGGTAGGCCAACCCGACTACTCAGAAGGAAGAGCTCCTGTGCGATGTTCTTTGCGGTGGCTTTGCGGATGGGGAATGGCCTCTGGGTAGCGGGTGGCATAATCCACGATAACTAGGATGTGTTCATGCCCCCGGGCGGACTTCGGCAGCGGCCCCACCAGGTCCATCCCGATGCGCTCGAAGGGCACCTCTATGATAGGCAGCGGGATCAGCGGGCTGGGGGGAGGAGTATGTGGCGATGTCCGATGGCACGTCGGGCAAGCTTGGCAGTACCGCTTGACATCCCCCTCCAGTCCTGGCCAGTGGAAGCGATCCCGGATCCGTTGCGCGGTGTTTTGAGCGCCGAGGTGGCCAGCCATCGGGTGGGCATGGGCGAGTTCCAACACCGTCTGGACTTTGCTTCGCGGTACCACCAGCAACGTCTTTTCCTCCCCCCTTCGCTGCGCGACACAGTAAAGCAGGCCGTTTTGAACAACGAAATGGGGAGTGGGGTGGGGAGCCGGTTGTAAATCCTCTCCTTCCGCCACCCGCACTTGAGACCAGCAATGCTTGAGGCGTTCGTCCCCGCGCTGCTCGTTGGCGAGCGTCCCCCCTCCCGCTATCTGCTGGAAGACATCAAAGAACAGGTTAGAGTTTTGGGAGGGGGACTCACCTCCTCGCGGGCTGTCCGATGTCAGCAGCGCGGGGCGTCGTCGAGGGCGCCTTGCTGATCTCCGGCGTCGGCGGTCCCCGGCCCGGCTAGCAGGCTGTGTGCTGGAGGTGAGGAGCTGATCAAACCCCGGCCAATCCCGGCCGAGGAGAACGGGTACCGGTAGGTCCTTTAAGATTCCCACTTCGACGGGCCAGGAACCAGGTGTCGCGGTGATGGTCACTCGCCGTGCCGGTACATGCCTGGTATCCCCGTGCACGCACGTTATCGCCAGCCGGGCTCTGGAACCGGTTCTGGGCGGAAGGACAGTTGGTTGTATCAGGCTTACCCCGCTGCCCGAGTCGAGGAGGGCGATGAACGGCCGGCCATTGATATGCACCTCGGCTCGTGGTGCCTCCGGCGGCGGGTTGTGCACTGAACAGCCTGCTAGCCATATCCGTTCTGGGGAGCGCGGCGGCTCGGTGGGCATCGGTTCGTCCTGGGGGCCGGGAACCGCAGGCCTGCTCACGGGTCGCGGGGTGCCCTCCGGCGAGCGTCGCTCCTGGACCACCCTTCGGGGAAAAGGCGGCGCTCGCTCCCCTCCCTCCCGGTGTTGGGCGGCCTCCGCCAGCTCAATGGCCTCCACGAGCTCGTCGAGATCGGTGGGATTCCTCATCCCAGCCGCCTGCCTCAACGCGCGGGGGAGGGCGCGGAGGAGTCGGTCGATCACCACCACACGCTCAGCTACCTTGTGTTCGGAGGGACCCCCTGTCAACAGCCAATGGTGGGCCAACCGGGTTAGTTCTGCCGCTTGGGCGCGAGCGGGCTGTCGAGCTCGATATGTCCAGTCATGGAACTGCTGCGCCGCACAGATTGGGGAGAGGCCTACTCGGCTCAGGATTTCCTTTTTCACCTCTTTATAGTCCCGGCTTCTCTCCGCCGTCATGGTGAAATACGCCCGCTGCGCTTCCCCGGTCAGCAGCGGCGCGAGAAGTCTGGCCCACTCGTCCTCTGGCCACGCCTCCCGGATCGCGGTGGCCTCAAACATTTGCATGTACATCTCCACATCGTCGTGCGCCGTCATTCGCGGCATCAGCTGTACGGCTTGGACACGGGGGTCAGGCAGCGGCGTGCGGTGGGCGGCGGCGGTACGGAGGGCGGCGAGCTCGCGTTCGGCGTCTCCTTGACGTGAGGCCATGTGCTCCATTATTTGCTGCTGGCGGATGCTCACCTCGGTGAGGTGTTTAAGCAGCTCTTCCATGCGGGGGGGGGGAGGAGCGGCCGCCTGGGGAAACAGAGCAGAGGGAACAAAAACCCAATGTCAACAAACAAAAAAAAAAAAAAAAAAAAGAAAACCAAATGGGGTGACGGTGACTTCCTCAGGGGTCGGTTGTCGGTGTTCACCTCACACTATGCCCGCATTCTCCACCAGTGTGGCGAGGTGAGGAACTACACGACAACCGATAGACAGAGAAAATCCCCCGAAGGGTGGATTTATTGACAACTTGGTGCTCTGAGTGAAGACAGTGCTCTGCGTAGTGCTCCAACTCCCTGGTGCCCTCTGTGTCTTGAGTGGTGGATCCCGTGCGGTGCTCTCCTGGTTGGGGCTGACGGTCACACGCTGCTCTCTGTGATAGAGGAGGAAAGAGTTAGGCTCTGTGTCGGGAGACATTGCTCACCATACTGCTTTCCTCCCCGGCTGAAGTAGACGCCTCTTCATGAGCTGCAGGTGCGGCCGCTCAGCCCGTGACGAGCTAGTGCCGGTGATTCCACTGTGTTGCCAGGGCGACGCTGACGACCGCTCGGGACACACGTCACACTATATATATATATATATATTTTTTTTTTTTTTTTTTTACTGTGACTGAAGTAAATGTGTACTTTTTGGAGTCACAATCATTAATCATTAAATTTATTTTATTGTTTACTTAGTACAAAGCATTGTTTGAGGGGCGACACTATTTGGTGAGGTCATTAAGATAAATAAATGCTGAAAGTCGAATGTTTAATCTGTCCTTGTAAAATGTAAATGCTTTCTTATAGTGGAGTGAGCTTTGCACCCCTGCAGCGTTAACTCGCACTCTAAAGCAGTTTGGCCTCTCATTCATCCATATGACTGTGTTTTCCAGCAAGTCCAGTGACAAGGTGTTTCTAAAATTGCATTAGAGGTCCTTCGTAAATGTTTAATTAGGGAGTATGTAGCAGCTTGAAGCATTCAGGTTTGTTTAATATGATGCAGATTGTTTAACCCTCTCCTCCTGCTTTCAGGACGGGTGCTGTGCTGGTGTTACGTGGTCTTGGTCCGGGGTGTCTGGTGCCTGAGAGCGCTTTCAACTGAAGGAAAGCAAATGGAGCACAGCACAACCGTTATATGCAAGGCCTGGACCCTGACAGGCAAGCGCTGTTATGTTTTAGTAGCTGTTCTTGAAATAGCTTCACATTTGCAAAGAATATTTTGAACGCTATGAGATGCGTGTAAATGTCACATGTTTTTCATAACAAAATGCAGATTTCTAAAGTAAACAGCACCGTGTATCTCTCCAGAAAACATCTTTGATCCATCTCAGGAACTGATCTGTATCGCAGTTTGGAATAACAGAAGAAGTTTCTTAGTCATCGTAGAAGACGTGTGTTCTTTGAAGCACAAAATAGATTATGCACATTGTAATTTATTCCATGTTCAAACCCATTGTCATGACTTGTGCACAAAACTTGTTGTAGCAGTTGAGAATTGTAGTCAGTGTTGGTGCAACTCCAGCCCCCGCACAAACTCTTGCACAAACACTGCAGGCTAATGAGAGGTGCAGTTGTGATGTTGGTGCTAAGGTTAGTTTCAGGTTCACAGGGCTGTGTGGGCACAGGTGGCCCGTCTAAGTGCTCTGAAATTGGGCAAACACGGCCTGTTTGCTCTGCTGATTGGCCCGGACTGACCTAGAGGATTGTCTGAGTCATGGTTGATGTAAACGCAACAACTACATTTACAGTCAACTGTCAGTGTCAGTTTAAAGTTGTGTTAGAAAGCACTATATATATATATATATATATATGCATTGGTGAAAGGTCATAGTCTTTTGAATAGAATGTATTTTCTAGTTTGAGTAGTTGATTTTAAAGTGCAATTTGCAAATTAATAAACTGACAATTTGGCACATCTTCAAGATCTTTTTAATAATACAGTATATCTACTATATGTAATAAATAATATACTTAAATTATATTGTATGGTATATATTTATATTTTTATTTTATATTTTATTTATTCCATTTATAAAATCATAGTATATATGTACAAATATTTCTTCATCAAAATGTGCACATATCTACTAAATATATGATATTGATATTATTGATTTATTTTCCAGCTATTTAAGGGAGAGTCAACCCCAGACCAATTCAGATTTTGAACGTGGTTTCAGACTTTTGGACCCCATTAACTGTATTAATAAATACATTATAATCAGTTCTGTAGTGAAATAAACACAAAGAGTATTTTTCCTTTGATTTTTTTTTAAGACTCCGGATATAAAGCATGCTGTGATTTCCAGTGAGTGAGAAAGGCTGAAAATCCTGAAGGTATTTTTTAAAATGGCTCATATGCCCTTGTGGCAATGAAACCGTGACATTGCCAAAATGTATTTCAAGGAAAAATGCAAATTTCCCCACTCAGCAAATCGCAGTCACTATCTCGGTACATGTGTGTGTGTCTAGGCCTTGAGGGGCCCGCAGTAATGAGCAAAGCAGGTGGATCATTTAAAATGTGTTTCACAGCTATCTCAGATCTGCAGAGCGAGTGTGCGGTGCATATGCATGTGGAGATCAATTACTCGAAAGCACTGTAGCATCATCTAAATAACTGAACATTCCCTCTGCTATTGTAAACAGACCTTGACTCAGTGTTTGATGGTGTCCCAAAAGACTTCCAGGGTGTCTGTCTAAATAATTTAATCAATGGTGTTTGTTTCATAAATGACATTTCTAATTTGTGAGGTCATGATGAAGTTTTCTAATGTTTGAGAGCTGTGGTTACATATTTATTCTTGTTTAGACATCTATTATTTTGATTATAGAGGCTTTACATGACAATTGATTTGAAGTGAGTATGTATTCCTTGAATTCCATAATATTTGATGGCTGATATCCTATTGCAAGTCTGCTTTCAGAGGAAGTGATATCATAATCATGTTTAGAGAAGTGAAATGCACAATAAACACACCTGCCCGAGGACTTCAGTCCTCATTCTTCCTGACACAAGTGTGACAATCTACTTAGGTCGGATGACTAGACAATAAACAAACCCAGCTGCTAAAAGAAAAAAGGCAGAACATCATGAAGCTGTGAGGATACAAGTGTTTATTGGGCTTCATTGATTTTTTCCATTTTATTTCATTGCTGAATTATAGCACTAATCCTGTAAACATAAGAGACGGACAAGCAACACACAACGCTTTAGCACTGTGAATGTTTCACATTTCGGTCCATTAAAACATTTTGCAATGTTCTGATACTAAACATTGTTTAGGATTTTAAAGGTTGACAGCTTTTTTTCTGCATATTTAAAGGAATTCAATTGTTTACCTGGAAAGAATTAAAAAAAAAATCTGTCACTCTCATAATGTTCCAAACCCACATGCTATTTTTAAATTTTGGAAAAATCTTTTCACAGCTCTACATACAACAAGATTTTACAGTGACCACATCTGACAAATTACAAAGTAGTCCATACGGTTTTGTGCATGACCAGATTAAACAATGGCACATCATTGTTTCCAAAAAGGCACCGAGTCCCATGACTGAATGTTTTGTTTTTAATTTTTAATATATATATATATATATATATATATATATATATATATATATATATATATATATATATATATATATATATATATATATATATATAATATGGCTTCAGAACACAGTACTTTTATAATAACATTTTATGAAGCATTATACTTCAATTATAATGGCTTAGTGCGATTATTAAATCAAAAAGGCTGTAATTTAATTAAATCATTTTATGTGCTGTGTGTTTCAGCTTTAGTTTATTTCTGTCAAAATAAAAGTTTGGTGGTTTAAATTTTTAAAATGATTACATTTAGAGAACCATATATTAGTATTGTAATTTTTACAGCTGTACTATTTACAATAGTAATATTTCTTATTTTAATATTTTTTGATAATAATAGGCTAATAATAATAATAATTATTATTATTATTGTCATCCTCCTCTTCATCATAGTCTTATTTCTAACTAATCATAAATTTTTTTGGCCAAATTGGGCAATCCTACAAGCAAACAAATAAGTTTTTTTTTTTTTTTTTTATCACAACAGAAATTTTCATCTGAAAAATTTCAATTTTTTTTTCAGCAGCCATTTCATTACAATGCTTTAGAATTAATTAATATGTCTAATAATTTAATTTAATTATTTAATTTGATTATGGACAGCTATAGACACATTGAACTGTTGTTATATGCAAAATAAGTGCATAAAGATTCTTAAAAAAATAAATAATAATTAATTGTGTGGACCAGTGAAAAATAAGTAAATAATGACAGAATTTCCATTTTTGGGATAGCAAAGAAAAGCACTTCAAAGAAAAACTTTAGATAATTAAACTTACCACTAGATGGCGATAATAATGGCCCAGTGTTATTTCTTATTGCATTATTATTTTTCAAGCTGCGTTCTTTAAGAATTCCTGTGCAGAAGATCAACTAACAGCATTATGACAGCATGCGCATAGCAAGTCCAGCCCGTTTGAGTCAGTACAGTACAAGCACGAGTCCCAAAGGTAAATCGGATCTCCACCTGTACGCCCCACTTGAGCTCTACATTGCTCTGACAGCATGGAGCACTAAAACACAGACCTTTTCAGGGTTACACAACATGTAATAAGGGACGTAACTCATGCTGTAATTGAAGCCGCTGGTATAGTAATAGTGCAGCGGAGCTTGTGTTATATGGTGATCGAAGTCATCACACACCTGCTGCTGCCTCCAGAGATGGAGTTGGGGCTCTGGTAAGAACATCACCCTGGATGGAAGAGTCAGCCAAATGCATAAATGAAGTCAATACCAATCTCCAAAGACTCTGACTGCAGTGCTATTGCCTTAAGCATCCATTCAACTTGAACTCCAGCAGTTATTATAGAGCAGCTATGAGGAACTGTGTGAAAATGATACACATTCTTAAAAATAAAGGTTCTTTGTTGGAATCTTCGGTTCCACAAAGAACCTTTAACATGCATAGAATCTTTTCATTCCACAAAAGGTTCTTTATAGTGAAAAAAGGTTCTTTAGATTATTCTGTCATCCTCTACTCCCTCTCAAGTTGTCCCCAACCTGTATGAGTTTCTTTCTTCTTTTTTACACAAAAGAAGATATTTTGAATAATGCTGGTCACCAAACAGTTGACGATAGCATTGACTTCCATAGTTCTTTTCTTCTTCTCTGTACTATGGAAGTCTATGGCTATACCGTCAACTGTTCTGATGTTGTGTTCAGCAGAAGTAAGAAAGTCATTCAGGTTTGGAACTTGAAGAGGCATAAATGATGACAGAATTTTCATTTTTGGGTAAACTATACCTTTAAACTTTTTCCTCCAAGGAGACCAAAAATGATTATTCGGCATCGCTGTGAAAACCCCCTTTTGGAACTTTTATTTATAAGAGTATAGACCGAATCTATAAGGACCATGCTTATTTTACTGTAAGTGGGATCTCTGAGGCCAGAAGTTTAGGGGGTTCAAATTTGCCCAACAGACTGAGACAATAACTAGCTTTCCATTCCACCAAATGCTAAAGTTTAATTTTATCCACCGAGGGCCATTAGCAGCAGAGAAATTGCACTTACTGGACTTAAAGACGTATTTTACACACCTCACCTGAAAGGTAAACGTGCCGGATGTTTCACCCCTGCTAGCTTTTTCTCCGAGAATCTGCTCTGTTCATCTATTATCCGAACACCATCATGCGTTTGCTCCTATAATGGCGGCGATCTATTTGTAAGTGACTATAGTTTGAGGGTTCCCTGGAGAAGCTTCTAAAACAAAGGGGAAATGGCTAAAACAAATGTGGCTTCTTAGTAGGGGACTGCTGGGAAGCAAATTCATTGTTACACTCTCAGAAATCTGTATAAAATCTGTCACTGGAGCAGTAGGCCTACCCTTTCTAACTATGTACTATTTTGGTACCTGAATACAAAACCTGAATACCTGAATAGGTACCTAAATAGGTGAAATGTAAGGTACAGTAAGGTAGGAGAACATTGTACAATTACTTTTAAACTGAAACATATAGCATGTGCAGAATGATGATGCATCACCTGATGTGTTATGAACGTGCTAATTTAGTTGTCATAGTCAAAATGTGAATTTATTCAAAGAGGCCATCTTACCTCAGTACTGGCAAAACTTCAACAGAATGTATAAATGATTTTTGACATTGTTCTTATTAATATATATATATATATATATATATATATATATATATATATATATATATATATATATATATTTACAATTAAAGAGTCTATAATGTAAAATGCTATATCAACAATTCTATTTTGACAGTTTATGTGAATAATTGAATAACCAACAACAGACAAAGCAGCATCCCAATCTAAAACATTTATGTGTCCCCAAATCCCTCATTAACAAATAGCAATTCATCAAGGGGGCTATAATCACACATGTAAATGTATGTTTGTGATTAAACATGGCAGCATGTATAATACTGCTCAACAATAAACATGTATAATATTGCGCACTTTCAGTCACTTTTAAATCACAGAAAAATCAGAATTCAAGCATTTTGTATATTTTTATTTGTATATACTTTTTTAAAAAAGTATTTATATATATATATATATATATATATATATATATATATTAAAAAAATAGCCATATAAAATTCGATCACACAAAGGTAAAAGAAAGACAAAAAATATTTTTTTTAATAAGTAAAATAATAAATTAACAAATAAATACTGCTGTGGTCAAATTATTTCACGGTACAAACTGTCACTGCTCTAAAATCCAAATGTGGTCGTCAGGCACATTGCCAGGCCAAACCCTTTCGATTTGCTTTCAACAGTGAAGCACATGGAAACAAATTTGAACTGCCGCCCTTTTGCCATTCTATCATCTTGCACACAGGCACAAGTGCCACGGCTTTGTCCTGATAAGGCCTCATTCACAACAAACAACACAATTCTGGATGAGCAAAAGGGGGCCTGATTCTAACCCACAACAAATTAGAATATAAAAAGTGTCCTGAGTGCCAGGAGGTGTAATGCGGTGAGAAGTCTGCAGATGTCGTGGAGTTGTCGTGCCACGGCACCATTGAAGAGGAGCGTGAGAAAGGAGGGAGAGGCGGCATCTCTCTTCACGGCCCATGCTGCAGTTAATCCCACTTTATCCAAGAGAGCCGAGCTGTCAGATCTGGAGTTGGAGAGCACAAAAGCAGAGCAAACATGAGGCTTAGGATACATTTTAATGACCATTTAACAAGTCGCTGGTATAAGGCTAACAAAGGCACACTTATTCATTAAAACCCTCCCTCTTGAAGAGCTGGAACCCTGGGATGTGGTTAACTAAATATACAGCTCCCTTTCAGTTCAGTGAAGATACTTGTGTCTTAGAAAAGGAAGTTTTTGAAAACAGATTGGACAGCTGGGAATAAACTGCACAGTCAATGTAAACAATGGGAACTGTTTAATCATGTAAAACAACGCCCGTTTGAGTGCCATAAGCCCTATTGAGGATCTATTTGCATATGCACTCCTAATAAACAAGTCATTCACCCCATATGCCCTGCAAACAAGGGGAACGAAACATTTGTGTGCGTGTGGATAAATATCCAGTCTGTTCCTAATACTTCAAAATGCTGGTTCAAATGAATAAAACTGCTGCAATGACACTAAGACTGCACAAATGTTTGATCTAATTTTCCTGTCAAGTTTTAAAAATGCTCAAAGATGTTTTTCTAAAGGAATGAGGGATTAAATGATTTAGTTTATTACATTTTCCCCCCAGAAACTGGAATGAATTATTTGATTTAAAAAAAAGAAAAAAGTGCATTTTACTGGTATTTTGAGTGTTTTACATTTGTATATTATCTGTATCTTCACCTGTATTTAAAACTGCACATGAGCTAAAGCTATGAGGCATTTTACTTTGAATGCACACACATAACACACACATACATACAGTATGTTTAATAATAATTATATTTTTAATTACTTTATATATATATATATATATATATATATATATATATATATATATATATATATATATATATATATATATATATATATAATTCACTAAAACAAACCAGTTCATAATGTTCGGGAAGCTGACTACACTCGCTTCATACAGTAGCCTATGTTTTTGATTCACTACAAGGAACTAGTTCTTATATGTGAATTAGATGACACTGTTCACTGTTATGAATCACAGATTTTTGAAAACAAAACCGGTTCACAAGAGTCATTCTTTTGGGAATCGAACTAAAATGCTCGCGCTGTTTGATTCAAGAATCAGTTAGTCTAATAAGAATCTTTCGTTCAAGTAGACTACACTGTTCGTGCCTTATTTTGATTCAAAGAACCGGTTGATATGAGTCGTTCCGTTTGCACTTTTGCCATTTATATTTCATTTTCAACTCAACTTTTTGTTCAAATTCTTTTTATTTTAATATCTAAATAACTTAAATTAGAAAACAATACCCTTGTTTCACTAATGATATCAAACTGTTGCCAACATTTTAGACCGACACTGAACACTGTGAAAATGATTTTCAAAGTTGCAAATAAAACAAAGATTATTGGAGTAGGGCCTATGCTTTACAAGAAAATACATTTTCAATCTTTCTACTTCAAAACGTCACGTTTAATTCAGTGCGTTACTTGTCTTTTCGATGTAATTGTGAAATGTACTAGCAATATCTGAAAGTTGTTTCTACGCCAATTTTTCCTCACTGTCATCTTACCACTTGTGTTCCAGATGGCACTGGTCTGATTCTTATAGCCGTTCTTCATGCATTCATCGACATATGACTTGGGGTCACAGCCTGACATGAGGATTTCCCTAAGCAGGGCGATGTAAGCGATGGCCAGTCTTAACGTGTCTATTTTTGAGAGCCGTTTCTCGTAGGGGAACATGGGTACGTGGCAGCGCAGCTCCTCAAACGCAGAGTTGATGCTGAGCATCCTCTTCCTCTCCCGGATGTTGGCGGCGTGGCGCTGCACCTTGTGCGGATGATGGGACGTCAAGCGCCGCTGCTGCAGCTGCTGTCTGCGCTTGTCGATCTCATGGGGCTCGTCCACTAAGGAGCTGTCCACTTCAGCACCGACCTCTAGCTGCGGAGACTGCGAGTCTAAGTCCGTGAAGGTCAGCTGAGCCTCGGGGAACACGGACTGGCACCCAAAAGAGGACCAGGGTGACATCTGACCTGTCATTGCGCTGCAGTCAAACAGCAGCGTGTCCAGCTGAGACTGGAACTGAAAGTTGGGGTCCATTTGGCCCCAGAAGGCAATCTCTGTTGCAGCATCTTGAGCATCGAAATCAAAAAATATGTCTTCCATTTTTCTTCAGATGCCACTAATACTGCGTTTGTGAGTACTATCGTGCGTAAACTGGGCAGCGCTGGGCGTAATGGCCATTAAATAGCTCCCGGTCTCGCCGCAGGGTGCTTGTCTCTATTCAACAGGTTTGAAAAGGAACTCATTAGGACGCGTGCCTCCTCCTAATGACTCTCTGCCATTTCAAAAGCACTCGACGGCATCGGCTGATGCTCAGAGCACGTGTGACGTGTCCAATCATAAAGTTATCCTGAGCTGTTTCCTATGCGGTTTAAGCAGTGGACTAATATTTACTGCACCAACTGGACGATCTGAAGTATGTGCTTCATGTCATTAAATTGTGAGTTTAGTCGTCTGGAACATGGGTGGCCAAAGTCCAAAACACCTGTCTTTGCCAGGTCATGCTTCACTATCTGATGTAGAAATTATTTTGGGAATATATATATAGCCTACATAACTACTCTCTTTCATATGAGATTTATTATTATTATTATTATTATTTTGAGAAGCTGCCGAAGTACTTTTTCACTTTCGTAAATGTTTAATTTTGTCATAAATAATAAGATAAATAGGACAGTCTGAACAAGAATCCTGAAATTTTCACAATGTGTATTCGGGACCAAATTTTCTATAGGCTAACATATTTTATTTATTTTTTATTTTTTACATTAAATTGATATGTCAACAGTTCAGCTAAATGAAAACGTAATCCCGACAAAACAAATGACATAGGACTGCTGTGCTGGACAGGGTCATTTAACTGATTTCTATAAACCCGTTTTGTCTCTTTACATCTTAAAATTGTATCTAAAAGGAATGTTATTTCATAAACGTGTTTTATTAGAAGAAATGATTGGAAATTATTGTAATTAATTTAACCTGATTTTGCCTATTTTTTCACCTTATTTTATTTATTTATTTATTTATTTATTGTATGTTTGTTTGTTTGTTTATAAAAGTTCTCCCGCCGATCAGCAGGGTTCACATATTATCCTGACATTTGGTCGTTATTTTTGCTATAGGAAATATTGCAAATAATTATTTTTAAATGAAAATGAAAATTTTACATATTTATATAATTTATTTGATGCATTTTAGCAAGCGAATGGGCTTACGTTTAATCACTGCATTGTTGAATTACATTGTAAGTAATTATTCATAATAATTTGTAAATTATATTTTTGAATGATTTTTATTGGCGTAATTGACACTTAAAGTTTATTTAAAAAATGACAATACATTTAATAAAAAAGCTTTTATGTTTTCATATCGAGGACACAGACAAGAATAAAATAAATAAAAAGTGTTGTTGTTTTTTCTTCGTTTCATTTTCAACATCTCTTAATAAATGGCATGAATGTTTAATAGGGTTTTCATTCTGCTGTTTTTTAATGCCAAATTTAGTAAAGAAGCACTCCATAATACAAAAGCACAACCATTTTGTTTGTAATTAAAATCTGTTGTATAATGCTTTTTGTTCTCAATTTAACGTTGGATTTTAATTGTCTGATATAGAACCTCATGAGGGATTAATAAAGGAATAGTGTTTAAACCTGAAGTGGACACTGAGCAAAGGCTTGTCAGAACCTTCTGCTTTGCAGACAGCAGGCAGCCTGCCACTGAAGAATACTGCTGTCAGATGCAGAGATCCAGCCATTCTCCACATCACAACAAAACACTCAACTTGGAAAGAGAGACCTTCAGAGAGCCTGCAAATCTTAATCTTTGTTCAATATTAAAACAGTCAGTCTAGAATGAAATCTGCTGATTTAATGCAAGACACTGAATTGGCTCATGACCCTTGAGTCCAATACTCCAAACCATGCTTATTAATCTCTGATTCAAGTTGTCATCTTGGAAGTTGTAAACAGGATAATAATAATATAATTTTTGTAATTAAAACCACAACATGTTCGTCCACACCTGGTTTTCAATGCATCCAGTGATATAATCAAGCGGGAGCTTGTACTTTATCAATACCTGTGATAAATAATATGGCAGGTGCAGAAGAGTTTTAAAAATCATCTAAAATGAAACTCTCTTTTGCTACGTAATTAAAGTTGCGACAGTTGAGTGCATGAAGTGTCCAACATTCCACACCTTTTTTTTTTTTTTTCGGTTATTTAAGTGCATCATCCGGGTATTTAAAGTGCACTTCTTTCTTTTTGGAATTTTCAGTGTGAACGCACTACTCGCACTATGTATACTACAAAAAGGTCATAGAATAGTGCATAAGCACGCGATTTGGGAGCACCTTTGGACACTTCATGCAGTCAATTGTCGCAGCTTTAATTACGTAGCGAAGGGGCAGGGGCTATCAGACTCCGATTATGAATGACAAAATAACCATATATAATTTTTAAACTGGTTGATTGAGTTCATAGTGTATATGTTTGTATTGTTTGTGTGTATGTTGTTTGTTTTGTCATTTGGGATGCAGCTCAAGATTACACACTTTGTTTATTCAATTATTTAAGTGCATCAGCCAGGTATTTAAAGTGCACTTATTCTTTTGGGAATTTTCAGTAGGCTATGCAATTTGGGATGCACCTATTGTCTTCTTATTAGGAGAAGCAAGGGTCTGTAGTACCTAACATTTGAAAAAGTGTAGGCCTAACGGTTAACTTGGATCACGTGAGGCACCTGCAGCCAATCATACAATGGCCTCTGGTCTCCTTTCTTGTGTACCGCCAATGCAGCAGTGTAAGCATTGGCCAGTAAGCTTTTTTGGCTAAAGGTTGCAGGCTTGCCTTCCAGTGGCTTTGACTACGATGACTTCCACTTCTAAGAACCCCGGAAATGAAAAAAGGGTTCATAGACTCCAAATGTAGATGGACACACAGAGCTCTTGGGCATGCAGTAGATACCTTGGCAGTGAAAACGGGTTGCCAGATTACATTTTCTGTTGAGAGAAAGTTCACAGGATACATTAAGAATGTTGTCAGTCTTTTTATTTGACTTATTGCAAAGTTGTGGTTATCCTTCTAGAAAAATAGGGTATCAAAAACAACTTTTCCGCTGAAATAATGGTGTTTGTTCCACTGAAGCTATTAGAGCTCTTATCTGTGGTTAGTGCAGTCATATGTCAGACATGCTGTGCTTTGTTTGAAGGGCATGAGATGGTGATTGTTCTGCGCTGTTTACTTCTACACACTTGGGCCACAATCAGTTTTATCAGTACAGGGTGATTATATACTTTGAACTCTCCTCTAAGAGTGACTGGGGTCACAGTCAGCTTAGATTAGTACAATGCATTTGTTTACTCCACTTTTTTTTACTCTCACTGTTTTTGTTTTTCATTGCATTGCTTTGCAAAGGTCGCCGTGCCCTTGTTAATAAGCCATGCTGTTTGGTTATACCAGCAAACTACACAGACCAGAACGACTGAATGTGTCGACTCAAATCTCTGGTCTGCTGAAACTTACAGATTGGGCTTGAGCAAGAGGAAACCAAATGTATCATGATCATTGTGTCCCGCCAAAACGAACTGCTGTCCAGGTTAAACAGAAAGACATCAATGTAAAATAGTGCTTAGGTAGTGCCACAGATTTAACCTAACCCAAAAATGAACATTTGCTAAAAAGGAAAAAAAAAGTACTCACCCTCAGGCCATCCAAGATGCACAGTTTGTTTCTTCATCTGAACAGATTTGGAGAAATTTAGCATTACATCAATTGCTCACCAATGCAAGTGAATGGGTGCTGTCAAAATCAGAGTCCAAACAGCTGATAAAAACATCACGATAATCCACATGACAAGTCTATCAATTAATGTGTTGTGAAATGAAAAGCTGCGTGTATGTAAGAAACAAATCCATCAAGATGTTTGTAACTTTAAATTGTTGCTTCCGGCTAAAATACGAGTCCTTTATCCATATTATTTCTTACTCCAGTGAAAAAGAGATGACAGAAGAGATGATTTAAAGTTAAAATGTCTTAGTGCTGATGAATTGTTTCTTAAAAACTTCACAAGACATTAATTAATGAACTGGATTCTTGTGATGTTTTTATCAGCTGTTTGGACTCTCATTCTGATGGCACCCATTCACTGCAGAGCATCCATTGGTGAGCAAGTGATGTAATGCTAAATTTCTCCACATCTTGGATAGCATGAGGGTGAGTAACTTTTCAACAAATTTTCATTTTGGCGTGAACCTTTCCTTTAAATGCATTTTTGCTTTGAACTCTCATTTTGATCGACTACATTTGAAGGCTTCACTATAACAAAAATGATTTCAATTGACACTATAGAGGTCAAAAGTTTGAACACATACTCATGAAGTGCATTCTGATATGCTTTGTATGTATTGGAGTGCTGCACACTTTCTGGCTGCTTTTCCTTCACTATTCGCTACAAGTCATCCACTACAAAAAAAAGAGAGAGAAATAATTATAAAATTCATGTTTTGTATAGAAATTAAATTATAGACAATTTATATTTGTCTACAAAACAAATTAGAATTTAAGCAAAAGTCTTAAGATCAACAGGTTTTTAAGATCATGACAAATAAATTCAGTGAAGCATGTCCAAACTTTTGACTCCGTTAGCATTGTTTGGTCTTTGTGTTGCACTTGTTGGAATTAATTCTGTCTCATCACATTAGCAATGCAAACTAGCTGATTGTCCAAGTCATTTGTTTGTGCCGCATATGTGTGTTTGGCCTGTTGGATCAGTGCCTTGATCTGCGCAAATAAACTAAATGTCTAAACAATCAGTGAGCCTCCTCACATTCCAGGTGCACATTTAAATTAGTAATTGGGTTCAGAGAGGGAGAGAAAATAAACAACATCCTTGTTTTACAGTCTGGGGAACCTTGATATCCAAGGCATGTTTTCAGGTTTGCTTTAATATAATCAGAGCATGTTGGAAGCCTGTGAGATGCTCATCAGTTTCATTTCAGATGTCAATAACTATAATGACTTTTCCCAAAAACATTAAAATCTGCTTTATCTATAAGCATGACTGGTCCTGTATCTCACAACACCGGGAATTGAGAGGTTTTCAGTTGTACTAATTAAATGAATAGAAAAGTAAGACTCAAAGTTTATGAGTAACTTGTAACGCCTTACCCTCAACACTGCAGCAGCAAGAGTTCCCAGACATCTAAGAGCTGCTCAGGGAGGAAGCCTGTGATACTCAACCACAGACTCTTCCTCTCATTAAAACTATGGGACACTTTCCCCTCTTTTCCGGCCTTTTCCATCACACGGTCCTGTCTGGAAAAGGCATCAGGCTCATAAAATCTTCTTGCATAAACAGTCCTTCCGTGGGCTGGGCAAGGACACCACAGGAGAGACAGCAATGCGTCAGCCGCCGCCGTTAGAATCAACATACATGACAACCTCTGGCTCTGTACCAAAACCTGTTTACAGTGTGGTAACATTTACTGTTGACTGGTGAATTTGTGGCTGAAATCCAGTCATTTCAACAGGAATCCAGGCGCTGATGAACAGAAAGCTGCTTGGTTCGAACTTAGGGTGACTTCTCTGTCATACTGTACATTGCTACAGTACACTATACCTGTATTCCTGCCTATGCAAATACTGCAAATCAGTTGCTTCTGAGATTGTATTTCAGTTATTATAATGCCGGCTTAGAAGGTAGGAACCTATGCATGCAGTAGAAGCAGCTCACTAGGTTTTGGATCAGACCCACTGTTTCAGATCTTCACTCCCTGTAAAAAGACAAAACTCTCTTTTTCTCTGTCTCCCTCTGAGAGTGAGTTTATGGAGGGGGTGTTAATTGTTCCAGCAGATCTCAAACTCTTGCAACTGAGCTGCTGCATGGCCTTGAGGTTCAGGGGGTCAAAGCTTTCCGGCTATAGAGTGTGTGTGGCTGAAGAAAGAGATGGGCCAGATACCGGACTCTTTCAGCCTGTGCTAAAAGACTGAGGTGCTTTTCTTCAAGGATGATCGTGTTGACAGGTCATCTGTGAATGGTTAGATCCCTCTTTTATCATCACCCAAAGACCATAGATCACTTGTCCAGTGCACAGGTGTGGCCAATACACTGGTTGCAGCTTGAGCAGTCCTGAGGCCGCAGGGGTCACCTGATTACAAATAAGGGGAACAAAAAAGTGCTAATGACTACATTGTGTTGTTGTTTCTCATTTTGAGAATATGGCCTTTTTGGACATTATCAGCTTTCCTGAAAGACAAGGACAATCTGGAAACAAGCTACACAAGGAACCTGGTCAGAAAGGGTTGTCATGCATTTATTCTTTTTTGAGGGAATGCAGTTGCTTGGTTCCCAGGACAAGATAAGAATTAAGAAAAGATAAAAAAAAAAAAGAATCCCATAGGAAAAACAATGTGCAGTTCTATATTTTGTATAGAAAAAAATATATTTGTATTAATAATAATATAAATAAAAACTATTAAAACCTTTCACATGTATTACTTTTCTAAAAAACAAAACACAACAAGAAAATAATTTATATTATTTTATAATAACATTAGCAGAAAACAATATGCAGAATGATAAACGTATTTTGTATAGATTTTTTTAAATAATAACAATAAAACATTGTATATGTACTGCTTTTCTCAAAATAAGTACTACAAGAAAAATAAACATTTATTAACAGAAAACATGTTATATGGAGCATGATAAAAATTTTTTGTATATATAAATATTTTAAAATAATCATAATAAAACATGTAAAGCATTACAAGCTAAATAAAAATTGAACATTTATACACTAACCTTAATGTAATAATACAATAAACATCATAAAGTATGAATACATATTTTAATATAATATATTTTATGTAATATATATTTAAAAAAATATAAAATAGGGTTCAAAATGTTTCTCTCTGTATATAGTTATTTTTAAATGCAACTGAGCTTTGCAGCGAATGAAAATATAAGCTATAGTATATTGTTATAGTATATATAAAATATAACCGTAGTATATAATGATTTTAAAAAGGGTAGGGGAAAAAAGAATTTTAAGGGGCATAAAAGTGACAAAAACAAATGATCTACGGAAAATACAAAGATTGGACAGACCAAATTTTGTTGTTTGATGTTAAAAGACAGAAGAAAAAAAAAATCCCCTACAAAACTTTATCAACAAAACAAACTTTTATTGGAAGTTGCAAAATCAAAATCAGTTTGGCATAAAAATCTAGGGGGCATTTGCCCATGCTTCCACTGAAAGATGAGCTTGATAACGAAAAACCCTTTAGAAACCTCCTTAGAGTGATAAATGACATTTAGTTGGTCGGTGAAAACCTCAGATGATGAGAACAAAGTCATTGTGCCATGATCCTGGAGCCTTAGAGACTGGTTCCCTAGCAGAAACATTAATAAAATGACTCAGCCCATGAAGAAAAGCTTATTTCATCTCAAAAACATTGAGTAAATGACTCATGTCAGTGTTTAAAATATCTTTCTCATGAAAAATGACTGAATGAGTAAAGCTCTCATGACTCAGTGTGACAACATTTGGTAAATCATGGATTGGAGGAAGCTATTATTAGTGTTGGTCATCTGTTTCGGGTGAAGCTTCCAAACATAACCAACAAAAGAAATGCATTATTGGCTCATTATCAGACAGTTTTGTTTGATAATAGATGGTGCACTGAAAATGCTTTTTTGAAACAACTGGATAAAGTGTACACTTAAACACAGGGCATTTATTTAGACAGTGCTTTATTTCAGCAATTTATTTGGTTAATTTTATTTGTGTATTAAAAGTTCATTTAGGGATAAAAAAAAGGGAAAGTATGGTGGTTTTAAGTAATATAAACAAAATTGCAATAAGGATCAATGAAAATGTCATTAAACTCCAGTGGTAAACAAACTCTAGGTTAGAGAAATGTGCCCATCAGCTGGCATTTAAGAATTATTTTTTGAAAAGTAATCTGTGGTTTTGGTGGAGCTCTCTAAAATATCTCATTTAAAAGAGTAATGACTGCTCTTGATAGTTTTCCTTATAATGCTTTCCAATACCAGGATGCCAAGTATTGCATTGTGAAATGCTAGATATTTCTTTTGTTATATGAGGCCAAACTACAGGAAACAAACAAACTTATTATAAGATAATTTTTGCTTTTAAAACAGAAACACCTGTAATGAGTGTTTTGTGTATTAAAAGAACGATGTGACAATGCATGTATTAAATCTACAGTATATTGAAGAAGATTCTTTTAATGACTTCCAATGAATAATTCATTCCAGAGGAAAAACACACTTTTTTATAACGCCAGGCTGACATCTGAGAGCAATTTGGAGGTCTGCATGGTTTCAGTGGAAAGGATAAGTTTGCGGAAGTAAGTGGCAGGTCTCAGAGTGGGGTCTCTGGAGCCATTAGGGAGCTGTGCCAGCTTGTTTGCACTTGCATGCCTAAGATATGGCGAGGCATTTGCATGAAAGGCACAGATGCAGTAAAGCGAAAAAAGCCAAACATTGTGTAAACCTAACCTAACAGTGTTTCTGCAGCTCTGTATCACAGCATCAACCAGCACATACAGTGGAAAGTGGGGTAAGCCATTTTTTTTCTTGTACTTAAGTTGTTTTCTAGATAAAGAAAAATTAGTTATAGGCAAAACTAATAGTCAAAGTCAAGTCAAAGTATATTTGTATTGCGCTTATCACAATATGCCACGTTTTAATGCAGCTTTACAGAAAGTCATACTGTTTTATCAATAATGCAATTTTAGGGCTGGGCAATATGACGACAAAAGTGATCCTCCAGATTTAGATCTAGCTATATTGTAATTATAGTGTTGTCTATCACATTTATCAGTGCCACAGTGACCGCAAATGCAATTAAGAGATTTAAACATTGGTCGGTTTTCTTCTATTAAGAGATTTAAATATTGGTGGGTTTTGTTCAAAGCAAGAGTAAGCAATTCTCACTACTAAAAAAGTAATACAAAAAAGATAGGATGTTGCAGGTTGAAAAGTCTGATGCTTGATATTTATTATCAACTGAAATTATCCTCTGCATCATGTAAAGCTGTATTATGGTGTAATATTTGCATTTTCCATACTTTATGAATTCCCATTACTTCTCTAGGCCTTGACAAATGTAAAAAATTCTTAATATTTTAAGTTTTTCATGATTGTGGCCTGTTGGAAGCATATTAGCTGAGGCACTGGCTCAGCTTACCCCACAATCCCCTGCACATGAACAATAATAAATGATAATAATCATCATATGCTCATTTCAAATTGCCCTGCTCTTCTTAGTGTTAAAACAGACTACAATTTGCATGCTCATATAGTTTGCATTGTTGTTAGGACAAGTAATTTTGCTTCAAATATGCTGCAGTCTCCCCACAGACTCTTTCTTCAAGACCAACTCAAAGAAGCGTTCTCAACAGAAGCCAAACAACCATAATCGCTCATCACCACAACCCTCAAGGTCTGGGAAAAGGTCACGTCTATTGTGGTAAGACTTTAATTAAACTTGGTGAGAAGTTGTATACGACAAACTATACAAGCATGACAGAAAGAGCTGCTGTTTTTGTACAGCATTAGATCACTGCAGGAGAAATCAAGAGTGGACGATCAAGTCATTACACAGAAGAAAGCTAATTAAGGCCAGGTCTGCTACAAATTTAAGGTTCACATGCTCACTGATTAATTGCCTTCAATTAATGATGATGAAACTTAGTCCTCACAGCATTTCATCGTCTTGCAGGATAACTTTGTCTAATGAAGAACCAAAGGAAGCACAGCAATTATTGACATATCTCTGTAGACAAGAAATGGAGAATGTTATGTTAAAATAATCTTAACATTATTTTATAATGTTCTATATAATATATCTTAATATTTAGTTGGACTTTCCCATTGTACACTAAAAATGATTGTAATTTAACAGTAAAAGACTGTAAAAATGCTGATTAACAGCGAGTTCCCTCATACTATATGGTGAAAAACTGTAATAGATCTTGTGGGACATTTTATGCAGTTTTACAGTAAAATGAAATATCAAAAATTTTATTTTTAGCTAGTTGCCAAGCCAAGTTTTCCTTAATGTACTAACATAAAAATTACTAAAACTACATAGACATATTAAAAAAAAAATCACTGAAATTTTAAAATAAAATAAAAATTAATTACAAATATGAATAAAAACTGTAATAGTATTTAATTTTCCGTAATACTAATATTTAAGGTTTTTTGTCAAAAATTTATTTTCTATCAGCTTTATTTCAATAAAGAATTTTTTTTACTAGTTTTAGTTAACCATAACAACAGTTAGTAGTTGTTTCTTGTTGTAGTTATTTCTGTAAAAAAAAAAAAAAAAAAAAAAAAAAAATCCCATAATTCACTGTGACACTTTGCATTTAATGGTTTTTCATTGAAATAAATGTTTCTTCCTAGTTTTCTTATCATTTATGTACATTAGGGTTTTATGTGTTGTTAATTAATGCTTATTGCATTATTTTAATGTCATGATGATGTACGACAGTGTACACCTTCTAGAAAACAGATTTTAGTAATTTGGTATATGAACATTATTTCAGTTAATGAAATAATGTTTTTTTACTGTAAATTTAAGATAAAGGTAAAACTTTTTTTATATATATAAATTTGTCAAATTCTAGTAACCACAGCTTCCACTTCTTACCAGAAAATGAATGGATTTTGATCAAATATACTAGAATTCTCTCTTATTCACCCAGTCATGACAGACTCCAGACACTCAAAATATTTCCAACATTAGCACAAGTGCTTGCTTGAGTTTGTGCTGTTATATTTCAGTTTTGCATGTCAAAATGAGGACGTCAGAAAGCCTAGTCGGTGGTGTCAATCATGAAAGCCTTACATCATACAGTCTGCTATAAAAGTTAATGTTACACAATCTGACTTTTACTCAAGATCTCACTAGAGTCATGAACATTTTGACAAGTAACATCGTAAAAAAAAAGAGAAAAAACGCCTAGTGTACACCCAGCGTTAGATGACACAGGACTTGTTTTTATATTTAAATCATAAGCAGTCTGTCAGCAGTGAAAACATGCTATAAACTTATTACAGGGTTTAAGGTCTTCTGTTCATGTACTACACAGACCTTCACACAAGATCAGGTCTTCTGCTCTGAGACTCACAATCTGTTCAGAAGGTGTTCCTTTTCCTGTGTTTCAGTTGTTGCCAACACTGACAGGTTTTAATCCCACTGCAAAAAAAGAAAATGGATTCTAAGAAACAGATCACAAAAGGTAAACAAGGATCAAAAACAATGAGTCATTTCACATGATGCTCAGAGCGTGTCTTGCATACACAGATTTTTGACAGATTTTTTTTATTCTGTCCCAGAAACAAATACTTAATCAGGAAAAGCCTTTTTGATCGACATCTAAAGCAATCAAGCAGTCCTTTTTTTGTGTTTTGTTTAGTGGCAGTTTAATCAGAAATAGTTGATAGCACAATAATAGACCTATGTCCTCCATCCCGGATACTTTGGACCCTCTTCAGTTTGCTTATCGCCCCAACAGATCCACTGATGATGCCATCTCTCACATCCTGCACTCTTCTCTCACACACATTGACAGCAATAACAGGAACTATGTAAGGCTGCTATTTATCGACTATAGCTCAGCTTTCAATACTATAGTCCCCATCACGCTAGCTTCTAAACTCATGGACCTCGGCCTGAATTCTTCACTATGCAACTGGATTCTTGATTTCCTCACCGGCAGACCTCAAGTGGTGAAAGTAGGCCAGTTCACCTCTAACTCCATCACCCTGAACATAGGAGCTCCACAGGGCTGTGTCCTGAGTCCCCTGCTCTACTCTCTCTACACACATGACTGCGTGTCTTCCCACAGCTCCACATCTATTATTAAATTATCCTGATGATACTGTGGTTCTGGGCCTCATTCACAACAATAATGAGACAGCATACTTGGATGAGGTAGAGAAATTAACATCATGGTGCCAGGACAATTGTCTCTCTCTGAATGTGAGCAAAACTAAAGAGCTGATTGTTGACTTCAGGAAGAGACAGCAGCAGCCCTATACTCCTCTTATGATCAGCGGGACCCCTGTGGAGAGGGTGAGCAGCTTCAAGTACCTCGGTGTAAACATCTCCGAGGACCTGACTGACTTGGACTACACACATTCAAACACAGGTTAATAAAGCCAGGCAAAGACTGTACCATCTGAGACAGCTGAGAAAATTCAGGGTTTCACCTGCAATCCTGAAAACTTTCTATTCAGGGGCCATTGAAAGTGTATTGACTCAGTGTATCTCAGTGTGGTATGGGAACAGCTCCAGTCATGACTGCAAAGCCCTGCAGAGAGTTGTGCGCTTAGCTGAGCGCATCACAGGGTCTGCTCTCCCCTCTCTGCAGGACATCTACCTCAAACGCTGCAAAAGCAGAGCTGTTAAAATCATCAAGGACTCCATTCACCCCAGTAACCATCTTTTCACTTTGCTGCCATCTGGTAAGCGTTTCCGTAGCCTGATGTCAAAAACTGAGAGACTTAGGAGGAGTTTCTTCCCCCCAGGCCATCAGGCTCCTAAACTCAAAACCAGCCTCTTAACATCTTCATGTCTCCACTTAATATTCACTTTATCAGTAAGACATTCATCATTCACTACCTCACATTGACATACTGTAAGTGTCAACCTGTTTGCACATTTGCCTCTTGTACATTCCTGTGTATCTTATTATTTAAGACTACAGTTTACTTTCATGCACATTATTTTCCACTATATATTTAATTCTACAGTATACATCTCTTTATATATTTTATATTTTATTCTTATATTTTTATTGTTTACTTTTATTTCATTCTTTCATAGTTATATTTATGTATATTTTCATCTGTGTTGTATTCTTTAATAATTGCACTGTCCATGGAGCGGACCTGACTCACATTTCACTGCTGGTTATATATGCTCTATATAATTGTGTATGTGACAAATAAAAATCTTGAATCTTGAATCTTGAATCTTGAATGTTGATATTTTTAATTTTGTTTGTGAGATGTGTTAGTTTTGGATTTTTTATATTGAATATTGAATGGTTCGTGATATTGAACACATTTCCATCCACCCGAAGGGCACAGGCTAAACTCAACAGTGAATCCAAGTACTTTCTGTACATCTGTGGGTGATTTTACATGGCAGCAGACCTAAAAGTTTACGTCTTGCCAAAAACCTGCATGAATTTCAGCGAAGAGCGTACAGTAAGTGTGTGTCGACGTGTGATGAGATATTGTAATAAAATGCTAATCCTGTGCTGGCTGTAGACTCATCGGGCTTTTGGCAACAGGGCTTTTTTCTACAGCACGACATGCTCTGCTGACTGGTCAAATGGGAATGTATGTGCGTAGCCTGCTTTAATGGTGACATTTATGTGAAGTCTATAATAATTCAATTTCAAGAAAATGGAAGGAAAACAAAGAAACTCTTCAAAAGAAACCGCAAGCGCAAAGAATGCTGCCGAAATGACACTTAAGAATTATTTGCAGTCACATTACATCAGAAGTGACAGCTTACGTGGACACAATAGAAAGAAAACCAACTACAAATGAATAATATTGCACTTTATAACTCACAAAATAAAAAAAAATGGCCTGCTATTTTCTCTGCTGTATTTAAAAAAGAAACTGGATTAACATTATTATTTCTCCAGTATATAGTATTAATAATGTATTACACTGTATATATTATGGGTGCATGTAGGCTATGTGAATTAATTCTTGATGAAGATCAGAACTACTCACTTCTGTTGTATCTCGGCAGGGTTGAAGGAAGCCTATGGAGTGCCTGAGGGAGTGAAGGAGAGAGGACTTGGCATCACACCGGCAGAACGTGGAGCAACACCGCTTGGCAAGGCATTGCTCTTTCGGGGGCAATGAAAAATAATTTCCTCCTGAAAAAGCAGCACGAGGGAATACTTCTTGGACTGGACATGAAGAATATGAGCCATGCCGAAAGAATGCACGCTTGACTGTGACCGCCAGACTTCAATGTCAAAGACAGACAGCAATACTGCACATGCATGCCGTGAAATGTTTACTTAACCTTGATTAACGTATGAAGAATTCCTCTTCACCAGCTTGCACAGAGAGTCAGTGCATCTCAATGTCTGTCAGCCTGAAACACTGGAAGAATATTAAAAACCTCAAGATTATACCATATATTTACACATATTTAATCTGTGACCTTCCATACAGCCTAAAAAAGAGACTGTGGTAGTTTTGTGTGTATTCTTTTTTTAAGGTGTTTTACATCTCATATTCACGTCTGGATTATCCTGGGCTGCGTTTGATCACACTGAATGGGTAAATATATAGTTGGGTTCATAAAAACATGTTATTTTTAATATTTAGTTTCCAAACTTCTTTTTTTTATATACTCAAAATTAAAACAATTTAAGCAAAAATAAGAATAAGTCCTAGAATTCAGATTTTTTTTCTTTTTTTTTTCTAAATTCTAAGTTTACATCTTGCGATTCTGTTCACAGAATCACAGAATAAAAAAAGGGAACTGGAACTTTTTTTTGATCTCACAATTCCAAATTTTCTTCTCAGAACTGTGAGCTTCTATCTCAGAACTGCAAGGAAAAAAAATCCAAATTGTGAGATATAAACTTAGAATTGCGAGAAAAAGTCTGAATTGTGAGATAAAAAGACCTCAACAAGACCAAACAAGCCTTTGTAATAGTGCAAGTAATCCAAACATTTAGAAAAAACTCCTCCACATATGCTTTTGTTCTAGTGTCTTTATTCTTTGTCTGGTCTCTATGTAAACCGTAACCGTTAACTTCAATACACATGGTAATAGCATCTTGGTTTATGTTTCTGAGTTATGCTAGATTATCCTAGTGTTCAGCAAATGTTTTGTTATATAAAACCGCTGCATTCGGGTTCTCCATCTCTGTGCAGGAGCATTATGTTACAATCTTGCCATCCATTGTCATTAAGTCAGAGTTGGATCAAAGTCTTTGTATCTTGTCAAGACTAAAAGTTTTTGATGTGAACCATAGGCTTTGCTGCAATCAGCCAGTCTGGGGAAAAGGCGGCACACATTTAAGACAAACACACACACACTTCACCTGAAATTGTCATTTGAGAGTCCTCTTGGAGATCAGCTGCCCTCACCCACATACAGAAGAATATTAAAAGTATTGACCTCCACCTGCCCTCCCTTCCCCTAAACATTCACCAAACACTGCTCTCTCTCATGTCCTGGGCTGCTTTTGAGGACCGTATTTCTAACCTAAATGATCTTGTATGGAAATACGTCTGTCTGAAGTAACAGACCTGTCTGTGATGGTAACTGGCTTTGACAGAGCAGATATGAACGCCTGGTAAAGTCTCAGAGTTCTGCCTGTAGTTAAATCAGATGAACCCTTTAATGCTGGAAAATCACAGAAAGATATTCTGCAACATTTTAATAAAAGACCTATCCATGATCCCTGGAAGGACAGCCGTGTGTCACCAGAGCGTGACTTTGGAAAAAAAACACCCACAGCAATTAGGAAAAATGGGATAGCAGACTGTCCTTGCTGATCGTGGAAGAACGCAATGATCTTTTCAGACCACGTCCAACAAGGTTTGGTCCAAAACGACCTAGACCCTAGAAACCAGCGCTCTTTCTCAGAGCCTGTATAACCACGCAATATTCCCAGAAGCTCAAAGCCCATATAATATCAAAGACTTCAAACGCAACATGAAAGGTGTAGATATCTTCTCAACTACAGTCCCTGCCAGGCTAGAAGGAAAATGGGGCAATCTGGTTCGTATTATTTGATAAGCATCCCATTTTCAGAGGTATTTTAATAGCTGAGAACTATTTCTTTTCAAGGTTGGGACGTTAACTCCATACGGCCACAAAGGGGGCCCCGGCACAGCAAAGTTTGCAGGGGTTACTATATCTTTTATTATGTAACGACACCACTCAGCAGGAAACCTGGTTGACGCTTTATGCCACTGCCATGGCTGGGCAGGATCAGCTTTTCCCCTTCCATCGTACTGCTGCTGTTCATTACACCGTCTCCTTTCAGCACTCCATATGGGCGTCAGGGACAAATACGAATGTTTGAATTGATGTAAAGGTGAAGTCTTTTTTTAAAAAATGTAGTTAAATGTATTCTTTAAAAAATATATTCAAAAAATGTTAAAATGTAAGGTCTAAAAATAAAAAGAAAAAAATAGTGTGCATAACAGTTTCAAAATAAAAAATAATATTTTAAAATAATATTTTTAAACATGAATATTATTACATTTTTGGGGGATTATTCAACATCTGAAAAAAAAAAAAACATTTTCTGGAAAGAAAACACTTACACAAGATCAAGAGGGTCTTTAAGGTGATGTAATTTCCTGTTTATATAAAAATAATATATAAAATGTTGTATAGATAGAATGAATTTTTGATCAAAATAAATGCATCCTTGGGGAGCATAAGAGAATGTTTCTTTTAAAAACTAATAACACTGACCTGTAGTGTACATGCAATATGATGAGGTCACAGTGGGATCATGTGAGAACAGAGTAGCATACAGCAAACTAGCGTGATGATGCCTATTGTTTTTTCCATTTAAAAACAGTAGTAGGCAATATACATAGTTCACAGTCTTCAGTAAGTAGTGTAAAATCAGGCTGTGAGGTATTCTAGCTGTAATACAAAGCATTTTCTAAACTCCTGCACTCTGTCTGTTTGGTCAATGGAGGATCTGCACAATTGTGGCAGCAGTGATCAAAATATATTAGCATCAACCACTCCATTCCTGACAATGGACCATCTTCATTACCGTCCCATTCTTACAATGAAACGTCTGGCTTTTCTCATCCGCATTGATGCACAAGGCCTCTTTCAGCATATACTGTCACACCAGGTCAGAGGATCAGCATACGGCGCTGTTGTGCTCAGGGACAAACCACAAACCAAATGCCGGTTTTATTTTTTACACCAAATCCTAAGTCTTTGGATCATTTACCGACATCAGAGTTTGTTTGCCGGATGAGTTATTGACTTACCCCACGGGTATGTGCTTTGTGGTAATTACAAAGACTTTGTGTGGAAACTGTCGCATAGTGCCTCTTTTGTGTTTAGACAGGAATCGAGGGCCTTGGAAATAAACTTGTGTCAATTCTCAACTCGTAGGAAGTCAAACAATCAGTCAGGTTTACAATACGACAACTCTGGAATATGTATTGCCCATTACGTTAATGTGTTTTTGTTGAAAAGAGGGTTTGAAGATTCATTGTCCTCTTTGGGGAAAGTTAGTCATCATGCGGTTTATGCGAAAAAAAGAAAACCTGATATCTTTGATCCCATGTAAAATAAATCTAAATCTATCCGTGTCTAGTTTTGCTTAATCTGTTGGATTTTCACTTTTTCTTCTTTTACAAAGACGATCTGTTGTGAAACTTTGTCAATCGAGTAGAAAACGACAGCGTTTGTGAATTACGAGCACAGATGCATCACTCTGCAAGTATGCGCTGCGTGCAAAGTGTAGCTCCGGTCCAGATTTACCCAGAATCCTCTGACTACGCGTGGCGGATGTCTTTGTGATGGAAAAGACCTCACCCTTCAGTAGGATAATGAATGCCTGTCTGCTCAGCTGTGAGGCTAAATGAAGCAGGTTATGTCAGTCCCTTGCGATCTTTCGCAGCTGTGTTAAAGGATATCTTTGCAATGGTCACCAAATGTTCCTGCCCAGGCTGCGACGCCTTGAGAGCATTACCGACTTCCTGGTGGCCTGCACTTTATAATCGTTTATACGTCTGTGCCAACATCTGTCTTCGAGACCCCATTTATACATGTATAAACACACTCATACGCATTTTCCCAAAGGCTTGATAACAGCGAGTTATGAAAATGGCCCCATGCATGTTTGCTCCATAGGAAAGAGCGCAGAGGCGCGAGTCGAGGCCTGCCATCAGCGTCCGCTCCATCAATCCGGCACAGGCACGCGTTTGCCAGTGACGATATGTAGTCGGGATGTGGGATTTCTTTTCATTTTTTTATTTTTATGAAAGGCTCTTTACCCAGAAGGAATGGATTTGCAGGCCGGCTTTGAACCCTCCTTTATGATTCTTTTATTTGTTTTAGCCACATCCACTCTCTAAGCCGCACTTGGTGAAATGTGCTTTGAATTAGGAGTTGGGGGAAGCGGGGCGTGCAGCATTTTCACTCCGCCGCAGGAGGCAAAGCGGTGGGCCGGGGTGCAACTGATCACCATGCTGGACTGATAAATATATAAGTGATATTTTTAATGCTGGCACTATGTTTATACATAAAATAATTATATTTTAATAATAATTATATATATATTAATATTATTTACATGCACTATATTTAAAATAATTATTAATTAAAACATTAAAACCATTTAGATTCCCAACATACTTGGAAAGATTAAGATTTTGGTTTGTTAAACCATAATGTGCATAAAATAAAAATATAAACTTAAAACGTAATGCACATAAAATAAAAATTGATTGCAACTGAATCACAATTTTTTGTATTTGTACTGAACACTTTGTACTGAAAAATGTTAACAGTGCAATGCAAAACACTAGTGCAAATTCTTCTATTTTTGCTTGATTCAGTGCATAAAATGCAAAAATAAAATCTATAAGTGTGTGTGTATATATATATATATATATATATATATATATATATATATATATATATATATATCATGATGATCATTCATGATTGAACATAAACATGGCTACATGGTGCAGTCTTTCATTTTACTGTGGTTAGACTTTAAACCCATAATAGCTTCATTGTTTAATTGATTTATTTTTTTCTCATACATACGTTACACTCATCTAAAGCTATATATACTATGTAGCAACTCTCAGCTGCCTGATTTGTTTATTCTATCGCAGTATGTAATTATAATATTGCCCAGCTCTTTATGTAAAGTTGCATATATGTCCAGCTTTATCCACATATACTCTTGTAAGGCAATATATACTGATTGATTGTATCATCGCAAAATGTAAACTATTTGATCACCCAGCTATATAAAATATTAAGATAATATAAACATTATCATCATGATTTTCTGTAAAGATGCTTTGAAACAATGTGCATTGGAAAAAGTGCTACTTGTGGGTGTACATAAGACCAAAAGGTTGGAAAACACACACAAAAAAAGCCTAGCTGATGTTCAGCTCATGCCCCTGTTTGACACGTGTCAGGCCTTTCTGTAACGGCTCCCATTTTAGGAAGTGGTTTGCCATCACAGAGGGCAGTGTGTTTGCCTGCGCATGTGTGCTTACTTCAAAACTGCCCTGTAAACAAAATCATTTCTCAGCAGAAGTGAGCCTCTGGTGGATACTGTACAGACTAACGAAGTAAATAAACAAACTGCATGTATACACAGACTGAGAAAATAAACCTTCCCAAAGAAACACACCGCATCACAACATCTGCCCTTTGTCTCCGGCTGGCATCCAGACTGTTGGAGAAGGGTAAATGGGAGCATGTTGCATGTTGTGTCTGGGAATGAGCCAAGGCCGTGATCGCTCATCTTCGCTTTCCACTGACTACACCGGGAGAGCTATGAAGTCAAAAAAAGACAAAATGCCATGAGACGATGCTTTTATCACGGCCTGCTGGGCTTCCAGGCTTTGATGAAGTGGTGCTTTATGATACTGTCAGTACGCCACATTCTCTAGTGACTCAAATGGAAGAGTTTTAAAACTGGAGGTAAAGCACTTCAGTGTTTTTTTTTTTTCCTTTTTTTTTGGCAGGATGTAAATAAAATTTTAAGCAGGTATTATTATCCAGACAGTGTAGTTCTACGCTCAGCGGTACATAAGCAGCGACGTCAGTTCAATAAAGTCAAAGTATGGTGAGTTCAATATTATGTAACATGAAATGAAATACATTTAATTTCTTCCTGACCATATCAGCAGGTAAACTGTAAATAAATCAACTATAATCTTTCTTAACCATCTACTTTCAAGATTTACCAGATGCTGTTATATGAATAAATAAATAAAAATGTATAATTAAAGCCAAATTTTGATTTCATTCATGATTCTCCTGATGAAACTGAAAGGAAAAAAAGAAACCGCAGTAGCAGCAATTATTCCATTAAGCTAAAATGATGATCTCTTAAACTGGGAAGTCTGTGTAAACATCGAGAATTTAAACACTTCACAGAAGAGTGGTTTATTTGTGGCTTCAAAACCTAAAATGAACTAAAGTATTATCCCCATAAAATGAAGTCTCTTATGTTCAAGGCTGCATTTATTTGACCAAGTAAATTTTTTTTAAATAACTTGAATATGTTTTAAAATTTAATTTTCAGCATCATTACTCTTCCGTGTCACATGATCCATCAGAAATCATTCTAATATGCGGTTTCTTATTTTTATCGATGTTGAAAAAATGTTGTGCTACTTAATATTTTTTTATGGAAACCATGCTACATTTTTTTTTCAGGATTCTTTGATGAATAGAAATTTCAAAAGAAGTCAGATTATTCGAAATAGAAATCTTTTGTAATATTATAAATGTCTTTACTGTCACCTTTGATCAATTTAATGTATCCTTGTAGACTAAAAGTAATAATTTCTTAAAAAAAAAAAAAAAAATTGTACTGACTTTTGAATGACACATAAAAATGATCTGGGGAAATTTTTAAAACATTAAAACATCTGGTTAGGGTGAATCACTTGTGCATTCAAGTTGATAATGAATGTAAGTATACTTAAAAATAGTATAATTTAATATAATTTGCAGTAAAAAAATATATATAAAATAACCCTGACTATAGTGTTTAATAACAGTATATGGGTTTAATAGAACATGAGGGACAGTAAATAATGACAGAATTTTCATTTTTAGATGAATTATTCCTTTAAAAAAAATGATAATTCTACATTTAAAGCATATTATTTAGTTTTTAGGTAGGACAGTTGCTGTACACAACTGTCGTTCCTGTACACAAGCCCACTTTACCACCACCAGATGCATGAATTTCCCTACAGCCTGTCCATAAATCACACTGGGATTCACCCTACTCCATTAGCTCTCTGGCTCAGAGCTGTCCACTTGCTTTGTGTATCAAAATACATCCATAGTGAACAAATGAATGAAAGCCAGTTGGAAATGGTCTGTAAAAGTACTTGAGCATCACAAAGCAGGTGCACTGCACTGCAGAGGAGGAGGAAGACAGGCTGATTACTCCTGTCTGCCATAGAGATGCTTTTTGAGAGAGAGAGAGATGGGGCCGAACCAGACCTGAGCCTACATGTGGTACACATTTGACACTATAAACACACACACACACACAAGCTCTCTGGCAAACCTCCCACCCATCAAACACCGAGAAAAGAATAACAGCGTGGAGCGGCCTGTTGCATACAAAGCACACCCAACCTACACCCCGGCCCTTCTCTTCACCCACTCGCTTTTATCAAAGCAACATGCCACCCATTCGCAGAGGATGTGGAAGTGCGCTGCGATAAATAAAACGCCATCAGGGGTTGAAATGTTTATGCACAGAGATCGGCCAGTTTAGTTGGGCCAGACCACAGCTAACGCTTCACCAAACTGTCAGTTCTGACAAAAAAAAAAAAAAAAAAAAAAAAAAGAAAGAAAGAAAAAAGAAAAGAAATAACACACACCCACACAAAAGCTCAAACAGTTCAATAAAATGAACCCGAAGCTCCAGTTTATTTTTTTAAAAAAAGTTTGGAATGGAATAATATATTACTACTTGAATAATGTGCATTAGACACTGTACTTTGCATTAAGCAGTGATAAACATTTACGCTTAGAATACGCTATATTATTGTCACATGACCTCATCACATTGCATGATTAATTCAGTATTTAGTCATCTCAGATTAAAAATTTAAAAATGTATTTTGTTGTTAAAATGTCTTAATTTTGGCAGTGTTATTTTAGTATTATTTAGATTTTGTAATTTTTAGTGGGTTTGTGTATATATCATTTTTATTCATTTTTATTTCAGTTCTAGTTTTTGTTAATTTAGTAGATCAACTTAAACTAAATTAAAATGTGAAATGTTGCATTGGCAACAAGCCGAAATATTTTTTTCAGATATTTTATATCTATATTTTTTTATCTTATTTCAGTAAATATTTTATTTCAAGTAACAAATTTTCAAGTAACAAATTATAATAACCCTGCTTGGCAGTCTGTTTAAATGGAAATTGATAGTAAAGTCAGGCATACTGCACTGTGGAATACAGCAAGGGTTTTTCATACTTCCTAAAATATAAACTCAGGATATATATATTTTCATATAAAAACAATTTACATAAATATTTAAACAAATGATAAGAAACAACATGAAAAATAAATATAAAAATAAATGAATGCAATTAAATAAAAATTAACATTATATTTACAAAATATTTCTATTAAGCTGAAATTTTATCTTTTTTTCTACCCCACCATTAGAATACTGTTTAGATGCATAAAAATAAAAACATAAAACTGTCAATGGAATAAAATATTTTGTGATTAATCTGTGATGTTCAATCAATCCATAAAATGCTGAATAACAACTTAATATATACAATTATAAAATTTAGATTTTTTTTTTTTTTTTTTTTACATTTTATTATTATATACTTTTTATAATTATATTAATTTCTTTACTTACACTTTTCTTCAGACCCCAATTTAAAAACCCTTGGAAACCCCACTTTGAAAACCTCAGTACCTCAGTGTAATCTATACATTTAATGTTATAATGTTGTTTTGTCCACTGAATGGCTCTCTGCTCTCATTGTACCTCATAAAGCAGCTCTGCAAATACATAAAAACACATAAAGTCAAGATTGAGTGTATACAACTTTATAAAATGTCTGCATGATGTGAGCTGTTTGGACTTGCTCCTGATCATCAGCTTGATTTAGTGATGAACGAAAAGTCAGATGCTGTTTCGTCACGTCAAGGGATGAGCATCGTGCGAATGAGATCACAGGCCTGGGGACCACGCACAGTCCAGGCCTGTGACCAGCTGCTTCTCTAGATCCTGAAGAGCTGTCCTTCACTTCCTGCTGCAGCCTGTAATGCACTGAGCAGACGGTGCACAGCTTTAGCAAGGCTGCGTTGAAAACATGCAAACAAACACATCAAATATCACATCCTCTTGAGGGCTAATCACAGGAAGTCCCATCAATCAATTCACATTCGCTGTGGACTGCTGACATCTTCCTGACGCTCAGGCCATCCCTCAGCCTCAAAGACTTTCAGTAGGAAATTCATGATCGGAAACAATTACTTTTGAGAATGTAGGCACTATTTTTGCTGATAAAAATGCTGCACCTATTTTTTTTAACTTACTGCCATAGACAAGATCGGAGATTCAGTTAACGTTTTTCACTTAATAGTCCTCATGAAAGCTATGTTAGTCAAAACCACACCTAAAATTGTGCATTGTATAATGTTTGATCCTCTAATTTTGTGTTGTACAATTGTACAAGAAATGATTACCTCATTTCTCCATTTCTAGCAATTGCCCATCTTTCAAGTATTATGTAAACACACATGCATATTTTCATTTATACAACTGTATAATAATGCACAAATCTGTACATAAATCTTCTGTTCCAGATTTTACCACATTATTATTATTATTATTAGTCTTACTTATACAATTGTTCTTAATGTCTTATATTTATGTATGAATGAATGTACCAAGAGGTCCTAAAGAAAAGAAAACACACAACAAATTCCTTGTGTGTTTGCATACACTTGGAGAATAAAGTTAATTTGGATTCTAATTAGTTTGAATCTGCATGAATCCAATGGATGAGAATGAGTCAGTTTATAATGCTAGTTTTCAACGAGGTCATTTTCAGGCCATCTCGACACCTGACAGCTTCTTTTGCTGAAGGTTCAGTGAGTTGACAATAAAAAAATAAGCCAGAAGATAAGCAAAACCAGCTCAGTAAACTGGGGATGCTGCCCTCTTGATGAGTAAATTACAGAGTATGTGGATACTAATGAGCGTATGAGTTATTGACGAGAGGGAGGCACATATCAGGGATGAAACACTGGAGGTTTGGAGCAACCGAGTCATAAAAAAGTGGCTGTTTGTGTCTCCATGTGCAATTGCCTGGAGCATACAGTGAGATACACATCCTCATCAGTCGGCTCTTCATTAATCATACACTACGGAGTTTCCCTCACCACTTTTTGGGCCCAAGCATACTTCAAGATACAACACGAGATGCTGAATGAAAGTCAAAGTGAGCTGTGATTTTAAGGGTACATTTACAGTCGGGCCTTTATAACGTAGGCACTATAGCATGTGCATCACTAAAGCCAACCCAAAGCTTTGGTTGAATACTCAATGCGCCCATTTCTACAGGAAGCATTCATGTCGAATTGGGCTTGAAACGCAGGGTCTGTCTCAGCAGAGAGTCATATTGAAGGATGACATCTGAGATTATAAATCAGCAAGCCTCGCCATGACCGAATGAAACCACAAGAGCAATATACTTCATGATGGAATCCACCAAGGACCGGATCCTCACTCTGCTGTCACGCAATGCTGACGAGATCCAGCGAGAGATTGTGAGCTTTCTTAAAACACCATAGCAATCATTGCTCCAAATAAACATTGCATGTAGAAATTTATGCAACTACTACAGTCACGGGCTCTGCACTTTGTATTTTATCACAACTATCCAAGATAAATGTACCCTGCACTGTTTCAAAAGGTATCTCTTGATTAAATCGGATGCAGTTAGCCAAAAAACGAGCCTTGTAATAATATTTGGGTGTCAGGTAGAGGTGCATCAGGCACACACCTGACTTTCTTTCTTAATGTCAGAAAAAACAAGAAGCAGAAAGGAAATGCATGGTCCTGACAGGAAGCTAATGGGGTAAGGGCAGTCAGAGCTCTTTAGAGTTGGAGCCGAGGTAAACGAGTATGCCTGAACCGGGCCTCTGCTCCGCTCAGGGAGTATCAGGTTCTGCCACACTGGTCGGCTAGGTCGTGTTGTGTGTACCTTTCTTTTCAAGTGCTGACTTTCACATTTAGAGCCTCGTCACAGCTATCGATCCGATCCATCTGGGTTTCCTCGCAGGATTCTGAGTCTTAGGATGGATCTGCTTTAAAAACAAGCACTAACATGACATAGACTCTATGTATAGACTCTTTAAAAATAAAGGTTGTCGCAGTAATGCCACTGAAGAACCTTTTTGGTTCCCCAAAGAACTTTTCAGTCAACAGTTGTTAAAATAACCTTTTTTTTCTTAGTGTGAAGAACTGTTTTCTTTTAATGAATAGTTTTAATCAATAACATAACAGCCAATATATCTGAAATAAACCAAATTGAGTTTGTAATCATTATTGAATCTGGAAATATATTCCCTGACAAGTCAAAGTCTACCACTGTAAATGAAGATGGCTGAAGCATATGTGTCAGTATGCCTTTATTCAGAACAACGTGAGATTGAGGAGAACATCTCTCGATGCTGAAGAAGAAATAGTGGGAAGGAAGAACGATGGCCAAAATCATCCTCCACCAGGACTGATCCTCTAAACATCTCTTTTCCTCCTTTTTGGAGATCTGGGAAGCTCGTCTGAGCCATCTTATCATGGGAGGAAATGGTTGATTTGATGTGGCGTTGGGCCGTGGGCTTGGATCCTTTCCCACCCTCTGTCAGAAAGGTCATACTAGGAGGAAGAGCCAAGGGAATTGCTGCAAAGCAAGGCCCCATCCAAATGAGACACCCCATATCCTCCTTCTACGCTGTTCAACGGTTCCACTTCAGTTGATCCGAATTGCAGAAAGCGACACCCCTTTCAGAGTCTGCGAATGTGCTCAGAGTTATGTAACAGCATGATTCAGAAATCTAAAGGCATGTGGTGGACTTGGATTTGGTGTTAGGGGGTTTCATGACACATGATGATGCAATCCTGTGACTCTACCCGTTCTCACTGTGAACCAGCCTGCATGGCGTTCACAAGGCCTCTGGGAAGGCCACTTTCCATCCATTTCTGTGCCTGCAGGTTTAACTGTGGGATTCCAGGCTGCAGGAAAACACATTTTACTGCATTCCCATAGTGCTTGTGGAATTGTTATTTTCCTCTTCTTTTCCAGGGTTCCTGCTGATGCTGTTGTCTGATGGCGGTTTGTCAGCCAAGTGACAATTCCTGCTTAATTTCAAGAGGAAGCCCGAATGCCCTCAAACATGTCTGCTGATAGCTTTGTTCCTTGGCCAAGAGCAAACCATTCAGCTCAGCTGTGGAGCTGCTCCACAGAGCCAAAGCTTCACAGAGGCAATTAACCATGGGTAGTTTGGCTTAATGAATACTATCAATTACAAACCCTCTGTACTTACAGAGCTGGAAAAACTCTGGGAGTGTGTGGTATTTCAGAGGGGGAAAAATGTTTGTAAAACATTCATATCGAGATTATTTTTAGCAGTTTTGTGTTACTCAAGATTAATGTTTAGTAATAAAACAGCAATCTACAGCTAATCTCCATGATCTCTAAATCGACTAAGGTTAATGAGCACAAACCCAAGGCTACAAGGCTGCTGACCTGCAATAGGAGTTGGCAAATGCTCTCAAAGATGTTTTTTGTTTGTTTAGTTTGCTCATTGATTAGTTTGAGATCTGAACACTTCACAGGGCAAGATCTGAGAGTCTGGAACATTCATCTGCGATTCTATCTTCAGCTGCTTGCCGCAATTCACAACTGCCGGTGCCGCTGGAAAAAAGTCAAAGTACGTGGCATTAAGCAATTTTGGTTTCCTAATTAAAACAGATTTATTGGTAAATTTCCTCCTGTCTTAAACCAAGCCACGGATTTAAGCATCGCCTTCCTTTGCTGTTAACAGCACAGTCATGCTCTGCGATCAGACACGCAAACAGACGCTTGAGAGGAGAACTGCACCGGAAATACTTTTGTAATTGATTTTGCATGTGTATGACACAGAAATGAAAAATTACCAATATTTATTTAATCGCTACCCTTCCTGTTATACTGACTTGACACAAAACAAGCAAAAATACTGTTTTACTTGGACTATATATCAATAGTGTTTAATTTCTTGAAGTCTAGTGTGTTTTTCTGGCTGGAACGGCAAAGCTTAAGTGATACCTGATCTAAATCACATGTGATGTATAAATCGGAAAAGAAAAAACGCATTCTTTCTATTCTTTATGTGAAATACCCTGCAGTATGAAATAAAAACTAAAAACTACACAACAAAAAGAACTAGGCAAAGTTATGAGATCACTGTTTACAAAAAATACAAAATAAATGCAATAAAAGAGGAAAAATAAAGAGTAAGAGCACAAGTGCAAATTAGTCTGATGGAAAGGGAGGTGCGAGATTAAAATGAACTAAACTACATGCAGCTGTTACTCAATTTCAACAAAAAGGACAAAAGTAATTTTATACCCAACACAAACACACATGCACTTTTATAAGCTCATATAAAATCTTAAGATGCAGTTAATTGCATATCCATTAAAACCAAAATTAAATGCATGAGGAAACTGTCTTTTTTGTTGGAATCTTGAGATGTTTTTTTCTAATACATTTATGAGACGACAATGCAATTAGTGGCATCATAAAACAACAGAAAAACTACAACTACAGCTGATCGGTTTGGAGAAAAGAATTAAAAAAGAATTAAAAAAATCAAACAAATCAAAAAACACTTTCATCAAAATATCCGACTGAATCAGAATCCCTGTTCTGGGAATCTGAAGGCAGCTAATGTACAAATCTCAGGAACAGACAAACCAAAAATGTAAAATGCAATAGTTTGTTATAATATCAGCAAAAAAACCTACATTTGGAAAGGGTGAATGCAAAAGAGAGCAGAGGTATTGATAAAGACAAAAACAAAAACCCTGATGACCCCTAAAATGACCAAATATATAGCTAAATAAAAATATGACAGCAAATAAATAAATACAGTCAATGCCCAAGAGTAAATGTTTGTTCTAAATTATTTTTGGTCTCTGTGGAGAGAAAGAAGTCATGAGATGTTGAGGCTTCACATGAAGATAGTGCCATCTAGAGCCATCCTTCAGACAGCACTGAATCAATATAAACCCATTACAATAAACTGAAACTACTACAGCCAAAATAGAGCACAACGCCAGTCAGTCAAAGTTAAATGCACAAACAATGACTCACCAAATAGAATTCACTTGGCAAGAACTGAATTCTGTAAAGATGAAAGGGTTAAAATGATAGGACATGCCAATCCCAGGGTACCAAAAGATAAAGTTGAAACATGCAGCAAATTATAATTATCTAGGAACTACATGACAATTTTGCTATGTTTGTCTGTGAAGGTCACTGTTTGCTGGGGTGCAGCTCAGTTGTGAGTGACTAGGATGCCACAGAAACATTTGTACACAGCATTGAAGGTGTTTGAAGTTATTTAAATCGCTAACCTCAACCACATGCCTTTTCTATTAAAACCAATCATGCAAAACATGTCAGCAAACCCAAATGTGCAAAATAGGAGTTTAAACCTTTTTTGCTTAAAAAAAAAAAAAAAAAAAAAAAAAAAAAAAAATTGTAGGCTGCTTCCATGACCCTTCTTTACTTACAAATAACTTCAGCTCAGTTCACAAAGCCTAGAGCTGACTGTGTGGTCAAGGAGTAGTTCATACAAAAATGAAAGTTTGCTGACTATTTACTCGCAGGCCATTCAAGATGACTGTTCTTCATCTAAACAGATTTAGCATTATATCACCCGCTCACCAATGGATCCTCTGCAGTGAATGGGTGCCATCAGAAAAAGAATCCAAACAGCTGATAAAAACATCATAATAATCCACAACTAATCCACACAACTCCAGTCCATCAATTAACATCTTGTGAAGTGAAAAGTGAGTGTTTGCAAGAAACCAATCCATCAATAAGGTGTTCCTGTGGTAGAGCATTGCATTAGCAGCACAAAAGGTTGTGGGTTCGATTCCCAGGGGAACACATGTTAGGTTTAAAAAAATAAAAATAAAAATAAGTATAGCCTGAATGCACTGTAAGTCACTTCGGATAAAAGCCTCTGCTAAATGCATAAAAGTAAATGTGTTTTAAACTTCAAATCGTTGCTTCCGCCCAAAATACAAGCCCATAATTCATAATAATGCTTCCTGCAGTGAAAAAGTTAATTGCCTGTTTTCCCCTCACATCAAAATCCACCAACATATTGGTTTAGAACTGTTTTCACTTGTAAACAGTGCTTGATCTGTGCAAATTTCTCTCCTAATTCAGACTAAATAACATTCTCAATGAAAAAAGCAATGTTATTGATAGAGGACATGCTGGGAGCAACAGTTTGAAGTTAAAATATCTTTATTGGATTTGTTTTGACAAACGCAACCTGGTGCTTCACAAACCATTGTTAATTGATGGACTGGAGTCATGAAGGTTACTTGTGTATTACTGTGATGTTTTTTTCAGCTGTTTATACTCTCATTCTGACGGCACCCATTCACTGTAGACGATCCATTGGTGAGCAAGTGATGTAACGCTGAATTCATAAAAAACAAAACAAAAAAAAAACTCATCTAGGATCTTGGATGGCCTGAGAGTGAGTACATTTTCAGCAAATTTTCATTCTTGAGTGAACTATTCTTTTGACTTACACAAAAAGTAAATAAACTTTAAAAAAAGTAAACAAAAAATGCTTCTTGTAAGAACTGTTCACTAAACGGTTCTCTGTTATTTGTAGGCTACATCATAACGTGTACTTACATGTTTATTTTGGATGGGAAAAGTCCAAACAAGTCTGTCATTTCTTGACACTGCTTCCCGCTCCAATTCAAACCAAGGAGGTCATATTGGGTTTTAAAGAGTGCTTCGCCTCTGCCTGGAGATGGCCAATCACAGATTAGAAATTTGTGATGACACCTGGACTGGCCAATTAAACTTTAGGGATTTAGTGCCCACCCATCTGGACACGCATCCTTCGCTTGGAGTTTTGGGGTCGCTAAGTGGCCTCCTTCCAGATCCGCTGTTGTGAAAACAATTGGAAAAAGATGACAGTCAAGATCTGCTGCTGACATGCTGACATTAAACATAGGGAGCTTTGATCAAGATTTTGATGGCAGCGTAATAGCAAAAATGCACCGAGGGGATATGTTCACAGGGTACCCACAAATAAGAGTGCACTTAGTAGTGTGTGAACCTACCTTTCCCCCAGATGCAGATAGAGGGACTGCAGTTCTCCACAAGCCCACTGGTGATTCGTTGGCAGAGTCCGGCCTTTCCCAGGCTTTGCTTTTTCCACAGTTTGTGGTTTTCAACAAGATGTGGTTTTAATGTCACAGCACACTAAACTTATAGTCTGACAAGAAAAAAGGGCAGTTGTACCCAGAGAGTGATCCTGATGGATGAAGCCTGGGAAATCTACAACATGGTTAAAAACCTCTGTGGAATCAGTGCACCTCAGGGGTTATTATATGATGGTGAGATGTGATAGCTTAACATGATATCTTCCAAGATCCCTGAGAAACCTGTGGGCAGGGCCTCTGTGAAGACAGGCTCGGTCTTACAGGAAGTATAAATCACTTCCTGTGCTGAATGATAATTATGTTTTTTAATCATGAGCTTTAGAAATAATTTAAATGCTGAGAGTGAAGAATAATAACGACCCCTTAGGGCAAACAAACCATACAGCTAAATAAAAACAATAAAAAACAAGCCAATGGGAGCATAGAGCTGTCTGCAAAAGGTTTTCCCATAAAAGTCTTATAAATAAAAGATATCACATCTATAAATTAAGTAAGTTACATTTTAATGGATTACTTTTACTTTAGTAAAACATAATGAGATGATAATAACAATAATAGTGTAAAAGTAAAAAATGAGTTAAAAATTAAATTATTATTATTATTTTTTTAAAGAAATTAATACTTTTATTCAGCAAGGATGCATCACAATGCTTAAAAGTCGCACACCACTCCACTATTTTTGCAAATAATGAAACAAAACTATTGGGGTAATGAATAATGAGACAATCAGAATCTTTAAGAGTAAAAAATATTTATCTGATAAAAAAAAAAAAAAAAAAATGTAGTGAGGCCAACATAAAAGTTGCAACAAAATGTAAATATTCAAGCAACGTTGAAGCTCCTTCAGTAAAGTGCAGAGGTACTCAATGACACCACTATCAATGCAGAAAATAACACGGACTGTGTAAGGCAATTTTCAGCAGTATGAAGGTGATATAAGAACACATAACAAATATCATAATTCTAATATTTAATAGTCATTACTGTAGTGCTGTAACAACTGTTGGCACAAGCTAAAATAACAAAAATAAGACTAATCTCAATATGATTTTCTCTCATCAGTGGTGTTCAATATTGTCCTTCATTAAAGCAATAAGCCACAAAAGGCAGTGCATTACAGTGATTTTACTAAAGGTGAGCGTGTTCTTTGGCACAGTGCAAAGAAGAGTATCTAAAACTCTCTTAAAATAGCAGCAGCAGTGCATATATTAAACATTTTTGCTAATATACTTATGTATTCTACTCTCAATAAGAGTGCAGTACTCTCAGCTTCATTTAACACATTTTTACCAGGAATCCATTCCATAGATTTCCCCCCAAAATCAACACAAACATGCCATTACCTTGCCATTACAGCTGCCAGTCTTGTGGAAGTCACTGGTTTCCATGTAAGTAGTGCTGGAGAGTGAGTGGCCACTCATACCCTTGAGTTCATCGACCGTCAACATGGAGAAGCAGAGGTACATCAGTCCTTGTGAAACATAAAGTTTATGACGGTTTCAGGCAGCGGAAGGGAAGAGATACATGCTAGACGCTTCTTGCCCATGATCTTCCGGATAGTAATGCGGCACAGGTTCATCAGTCTCCTCGGGTTTCCTGTGTTGGAAAGCAACATTAGCTAGTACATCTCAGGCCTCAAAGACCTTTAGAAAGACATTTAGTAATTTGACAGTCATGGAAAGAAGTTATACCCTTAAATAAAACAATCAAGCCATTTTGAATCTCCTGAATTTCCTGCACTGCCTTTTTCAAGTTTACTGTTTTACATCATCTTCTCCTATTAAAAACATACCTTCAACAAAATGTTCACATCCTGTATATGTTTTTAGTATTTACATACTATATTATTTATTAATATTTTGAATTATTTTTCATGTTTATATATTCAGTTTTCATTTTAATTTCAGTCTAAGCTTTACAAATTTTATGTCTGTTGCCATTTTGTTCATTTTTTATAGTTCTAAATGGCTTAGATTTTTTTTTATTTCTTTCATTTTTTCGTAATTTTATTATTTTAACTTAAACTTATTTCAATTAATTGGCAAATCAACATTTCTAAATGTTAAAGTTTTCTTTAATCTAATATTTATTTATTTTATTTTATTGTAGCTTTATTTCAATTACCAAAAATTATTTCAACAGTTTTATTTTGTATGTAGAAATAAAATAAATAAATAAATACATATCTGAAATATTCTTTAATAAAACAGTTTTTTATATATTAAAAGTGTATAGCATGCGACTAAAATCCACTGAAAATTTAAAATGTTCATCTACCTGTGATATTGAAAAATGATCTTTCCATATTTATAAATTGTGAACTTCTTGGTCTTTATTTAACATATATATATATATATATATATATATATATATATATATATAAAAAAATGTAATATATGTAAATATATATATATATATATATATATATATATATATATATGTTTTTTTTTTTTTTTTTTGGCTATAAGACTTTCATAATCCTAAAACTTTCCATTTATGTCCAGGTTTAAATGAAAAAAAAAAGAAAATCTTGATTTTTGGAATTTTTACTGTAAAAAAAATTGCTTTTAACACTGCAAAAAAATATACTGCATAACAGAAGTGACCCAATAATGACATGACATCAAGAGTGCATCTTACTTTTGGCCTCCTGGTAGATGCGAAAGGCTTCAGCATTGACTTTTAAGCGAACCATTGTGTCAGGATCGAGCTCGTCCCAAGGGACTAGATACGGGTCAGCACCGTGGTCCAGCAGCAAGCTAACGAAGGCTGGTTCACATCCCAATTTCAGAACTGCATCCAGCATACAGGAGGCCCGGCCCCTGACCAGCGCTTCCCTGCTCACGGGGCCATTGTAGTTGTAGTTGGGGTTGGCACTGGCATTCAGAAGCATCCGGAAGCAGGGGAGGTGGTGGTAAGCAGCGCTGATGAAAAGTGGACAGGCTGCCAGAGTTGTCAAAGTGCGGGTGCCGAACATTAACCTCTGGTCCAGCCGGTGCAATATCAACATCAGCATTGAACCTGTGTGTATTCCAAGACAATCAACATAATCATAATTCACCTTAAACAATCCATGAGAACATACACCGGCAGCCAAAAGTCTGGAATAATTAAGATGTTTTAATGTGTTCGAAAGAAGTACATTCTGCTCACCAAAGCTGCATTTATTTGATCAAAACACAGTAAAAAGTGAAATATTACTACTTAAAATAACTGTTTTATACTGCAATTCATTCATGTGATGTAAAGCTGAATTTTCAGCAGACATTTTTCCAGTCTTCAGTGACACATGATCCTTCTGAAATCCTTCTTATATTCTGATTTGGTGCTCAAGAAACATTTCTTATGTTTATCAATGTTGAAAACAGATGCACTGCTTAATATTTTTATCGAAACCGTGACACACTACAGTAGACATTTGTCATATTACAAAAATTAAATTTTAAATAAATGCTTTATTTAAGAATTCATCAAAGAATCCTGCAAAAATGCATCATGGTTTCCACAATTGGTTTCAACATTGATAATAATCAACTAGCACTAATAATAATCGAGCACCAAATCAGTGATTTCTGAAGTCAAAAATTCAGCTTTGCATCACAGAAATAAATACATTTTAAAATATATTTAAATAGAAAAAAGCTTTTTTTTAAATTGTAAAAATATGCCACAATATTGCTGTTTTGTGATTAAATAATTGCAGCCTTGGAGAGCATTATTTCTATTTTATGGAGTTTACAAGATATCCCGACCTGATCAGCTGTAGTAGGATGTCCACTCGCCCCACTTGTGCAGCGTGGTATATTGGGGTGCTCCGGTGATGAATGCTGCCGTTCGGATCAGCACCGGCTTTCAGAAGGATCTTCACACAGTCCAGGTGTCCATTAACCACAGCCATGTACAGAGCAGTCTGACCCTTCACATCCACCAGGTCCACTGCAGCTCCCTGAGAGATCAGGTAGTCCACACACTCGCTGTGACCCATCATGGCAGCGATACGCAGGGGCGTGCAGGGCAGCAAACCACAGGACCAAATCAACTTCTCATTGATCCTCCTAAAAAATAATTCAACCTTACACATTGAAAAAAACAATCGTATATTCTGTGTTATGAATATCAGCTTTGAACTGCACCTGAAATGAGGATAAACACGGGCTGTGAGTTTTGTCCAATGCAAAACGTGGGTCCTACAGCAAAACCAGTGGCGTGTAGGCGCTCTTAAATGAATGGTTCACCGAAAATGGAAACCTGCTGAAAACTTACTCACACTCAGGCCATCCGAGATGAGTTTAATGAGTTTGTGGAACAGTGTGAATTTCTTATTCTGACGGCACCCATTCACCGCAGAGGCTCCATTGGTGAGCAAGTGATGCAATGCTAAATTTCTCCAAATCTGCTACCATGAAGAAACAAACTCATCTACATCTTGGGTGGCCTGATGGTGCGTGAATTTACAGCAAAATCCATTTAAGAAATTTTTAATAAACATTTTGAAATCAAAAAAAAAAAATTATGAATTGGTTACAATAAGATCTACAACGTGAATTTAGAAAACATTGCAAATTTTCATTTTATGCCAACTTTAATGCATCATGCAGAGAAAGCCCTCACTGTCTGAAGCTGTCTTCTTGTAGGAGGGTCTCGAGAGTGTGTAGATCTCCTACATGGGCAGCATTATGTAGACTCGTGTCCTCACACTGTTCCAGAGGCCTGTCCCCGAACTGCTCCTGAAGCCATCCTCTCAGGTTACGACCTAACACAGAGACAGACACCAGATCAGGTCAGTTACATAAGCAATATCTGATGCTTGTGAGAACAAGGTTCATATTTCAATTTCAGTAATGCGTTGAATAATAAATCTGTAAGCTTATTAAAACACTTAGAGACACCATGGATGTGCATAATAAGCACAAACACTTTTCCTAGGTTTTGTGGCGCTACAATGACTTCATATACAAGAAGAAAGTTGAAAACAAGCGCATATTATTTTTGACGTTCCCTCACAGTTTAGCGCGAGAACGCGAAAGTACTGTGGCAGCCGACAAGCTGCCATTGTAAAATAATTTCAGCATTTTGAAGAAGAATATCTCGTTAGTGTTTGTCGTCAACAATTATGGTCTGAACAGTCCCTAACCGACCTGCATTGATCATGATGCTGTATGCTGAAACATTTGTTTGTTCTGATATGAATGTTTTGACATGAATAATGACATACCAGCTGCAGAAGTGTTTGGGATCTGTGGCTCAGGGACCGGTGGGACCTCAGCAGCATCCCCTTCAACAACATTCTCATCTGCCATCGTGTTTAGTACTGCAAGTATGCTTCTATAAATGTATACTAAACTAATGCTGTTGTTTAGTAGCGGCATGGACTCTTGGCTGCGTGACTGTATGAGCCGCTCTGATTGGCTGAACAGCAGTTGTCTGTCACAGGCTCATCTGGATTTAAAGTGATAGTTCACCCAAAAATGAAAATTCTGTCGTCATTTACTCACCCTTATATCATTCCAAACATGTATGATTTGCTTTCTAATGTTGAACATAAAAGATATTTAGAAGATCATTAAAACAGTTGGTGGTTGCCATTGACTTCCATAGTATTTTTTCCTACTTATTCTAGTTATTCCAAAAAAAAAAAAAAAAAAATAATAAAAAAAAAATTCTCGTTACTAGTTACTCCTTTTTTAAAAGTTATATTATTACTTATTACTATCTGGCAACAGTAATTAGATAATTTTAGCTATAATTTCTCTGTTACCCATTTATGATCATATTTCATGAAATATTTTATCAAAAGAAATCACATACGTTTTTTACAATTTATATTGGGATCAGAGGGATGTGGTCGGGCAAGCCATGTAATGCCAGAGTAAAGTCAGGGGAGCAACTGCACATTTGATGAGGGGTTTGCACCCCCCCCCTGTATTCTAGCCCCTAACACTAACTCCCACAGAAAACTTTCTGCAAGTCAATGACCAAAAGCCCATTAAGTAGCTTGTGCATGGAAGGATACAAACACATCAGGGGTGAAAAAAAGTGACAAAACTCCTCACCATTTTCAATACCATAAGGGAAAAAAAGTGTTGTATAACATCCCCTTTAACTCCAGCTGGTTGACCCCAGATAGTAGTAGACAATATTTTTATTTTTTTCAAACACATGTAATATCGCTCACTTTTTAGTTAGGTAATTTTGGACGGATTTATAATATTTCAATATAGATAATTCATGGAAAATTTGCCATGCGTAAATGGAAGACTGGTGGAAAAATAAGTACTATTAAAATGGATGTCATGATATTCCTACTATGGCCACTAGATGGGAGCAAAGGATCATTCATTGTCTCATTTACCATTTCCACTCCGTAATATAGCTCTTTTCTCAAGTTTTGCTTTTGGATTTATATTTAGACATTATAAAATCACTATTATAAAATTTTTGTCAAAGTTCAACATTGTTTTGTACTGTATGTAGTAGTATGTAGTAGCGAGGTTTCTACATGAATCACACAAATGACCTATTTTAAATTTAAAAATTCTTCTCTTCTCCTTCTCATTTTCTCTCAAATGTAAATCAAACGCCCATTCACAAACATATCCTGACTTCACTTTTTGAGCAATGGAGACAGCAGAAATTAACTGATATTAACGTTAATCACTTATTTGCCACAGGCACAACGTCAAATCTTGAATGACTGCATGACTTACTTAAAATAATAATAATAATAGCTTGCCAATTTGTGTTAGTTCACTTGTACATTGCTGTATTTTAATGCATTGTTTTTCTTTTCCCCTTTGTCTTTTCTGTTCTGCGCCCCAGAGCGTTTCTCTCCTCTTCATTTTTGGTCATGTGACTCTGTCTGTAAAGGTAATGTGTCGAAGGGTGAGCGGTTGACATGTACTCCGTTCATAATAAATCTCATTAAAAATGCTAAAAACCATTGAATAAAAATGTTTCATTACAATATTTTGAACAACTAAACGTTTGATTATTTATGTTTTATTAAAGAAGATTTTCACACAATGATTTCGGCAAAATTCCCCCTCCATCCATGCACTGCATATTCTGCATACTGCATATCTCCCTGGGATGCATCCATATACTCACAGACCTTCTGCTCATTCATTCAGAGACACGAGGAGCCCCAGAGCAGAGCAGGTGAGTGCAGATCTCAGTCCAGTACACTCTCTTTAGGCTCAAGACAAAGCCTGAATGTCTTTAACTGTGGTAGGTGACTTGAGTCTGTCATTGTTGGAAGTTTATACTGAAGAGCCGCAGAGGCATGCTGTATTGCTGCCTGACGACAGCTGATCCATGAACACTGGCCTAACAGGCCTGAAAAATAAACAGTGAGCCTGATGGCCTCATGTGTCTCTGAAGAGAACTGGACCGCAGGGAGAAACACCATTCAACTCTCTAAAAAGTGTTCTGAGTGATTTTAACAAGTTGATATGCAGTTGCAGAAGTGTTCTTAAAGTTTTTTAAGCATTGTTATGCAGTTGCTTGTGCACTGCTACAGTGTTCAGGGTAGTTACAAGGTGGTTTTAAGATCAGGCTCTGCTTTATGGTCTGCCAAGTCAGAAGTAATGCTAACTGATCACTTAAAAGTAACATCACACCTCTTTTGAGCATAACACACAATTTGATTTGAGAACATGCTGAGAACATGCGGGAGTTTAATACTTGTGGTTAGTGGTTTGTTTAAACCCCTATCCCTAAATATGAGCAATAGTAATAATGAATTGAGGTTTACTTTTTAGAACGATCCTTTGTTAATAGCATTTTAATGATGGACTGGCTTTTTCTGGAGGTCAATCACCAAAGCGTTTTCCTTGATGGTTATGGTGCATTGAGTTCCTTTTGACTTAATAAGTCCCCATTAATAAAGCATAAACTAAAAAAAAAGGACTTATTTCAATGTAGGAAACCGAAGAACACAAGTTTCACCTGTTCACTGGTCTTCTTGCTAAAGCAGCACAATCATTTCTGACAGTCCTGAGGACCCTCCGGTTGGGGTTTTCACAGCAGGAGAACACTCAGACAAAAGAGCCCCGCAGGGCACGCGGCCTGTTCACTCTGACCTAATCCAAATGTTCGCTCAGGCAGGTGCCCAGGTTTTCAAGGGCCCCCAAATCCTGATCTTAAATGGCCCGGTCGACTGTTACTCAATAGGCGTTTGAGTGCTCCTGCAGTATGTGTGTGTGAACCTGCAGTGCAGCTGTTTCAAGCTCTGCCAGAATAAAAATCAAAACTGATGTGCTGATACAGGCTTTTAAAATGTTATTCAATGTTTTCGCTGCGTCCCACCGGGTCAGCTTTCCAGAGCGCGGTGTGTGACACGTTAAACACGTCCAGGCCTTTTTGTGAACTCATCAGAAACATTCACTTGGCATGTTTACCGCTGCTCTGAAATGCAAGTCAAAACAGTCATTAAAATGTCACAGTGTTTACTTAATGGTGACGTGTGTAATTTTTGTGACAAACAGAATTGGAAAAATAATGACTATGTTACAAGTACCGTAGCCCCCAAACTGCATGCATTATTAAATGGTCACAACTTACACTTTTAACAGAAATGTAACTGTTTATTAGACTTCACTACAAAATTAATATTCATCTGTGAACTAAGATACAAACAACATATACACAAAATGTACAGCAAAAAGTATGGATATGGTAAAAATCGTTTACAGTGTAAATGGTCGTCTCTTTTACGAAGTAAATGGAAACGCCAATATATTTCATTGACATTGAAGAAGTTGATTTTACTTAAAATAACTAGCAAACTATTTTGTGTCATGGTGCACAGCTGATAATACTGATGTAGTATATAATCTGTATATTGAAGTCTGATTCTACTGACATTCATGCTGTGTGGTTTAGTTGTAAAATTAATCTAGACACTGGTACAGTACCACAGTATCCATAAAGTGTGACTAGGTATACACGCTGAAGATTTTCTACATGTTGTGCTCGACCAGTGGATCAGATTGGACTGTTATTGCTTCATGTAACACAGTTTTTCACGTCATAACCTTTCCAAAATAAAAACTTTTAAATTGCTTCATGGATCTCAGTTTGCAGTAGAAAAAAAAGTGTCTTGGAAAGTTTTTCAGTCATGTTTTCTCAGATGAAATATCAGTTGAACTTTTTCATTATTGATATTAATTTGAAACATACACATATACAGTTGATCAAGGTACATTTCTTGATTTATCCAATAAATTGACTTAAAAGACACTTATGCAATCTAATCTTGTTTCGTTGAACATATATTTAGCTAATAGAGGTTTTTGATGCGTACAGGTAAATGATGTGCTGTATTACAGTCTCATTTATCAAAGTGCAGAGGTGCGTGTGTTTCTCCAATTTTTGGCAATTCTAATGCTCATCTGTAAAATTCTATTGCTTTCTAACAGCTTTAGAAAATTACATTAAAATATATTTATATATCATATACATACATACATGTCATATTATATTTCTGTGATAGCTTGTTTCTGCCACAGCATAAACAAATAAAAAGGTAACTGACTTTTTTTCTCACAATTCTGAGAAATGCAAGACAAACTCTTTCTCGCTATTACAAGTTTACATTTCGCAATTCTGTCTTTTTATCTGAATTCGAAATTTACATCTCGCAACTGTTTTTTTTCTTTTTGCACTAAATAAAAAAGAAAATCACAACTTTCTCTCACAATTCTGGCTTTTTTCATGCAACTGCAAGTTTATGTCTCACATTCTGACTTTCCTTTTCAGAATTTCATCAAAAAAGTCCAAACTGCGAGATAAAAAGTCGTAATTAACTTTTTATTATTTAATCTCAGAAATTTAAAAAAATGGTAGAAACAAGCTTCTATAGTTTTCAATGCACACATATACATATATAAATAATTATATATTCACATATGTGATATATTGCCAATGTTCTCTCGTGAGACAAAAACACCTGTCAGTCTGAATGAAAAAAAGCTAAATAAAAATAAAATAAAATGAACCAGTCATTCTGTCTTCCTAAGAGAACATGGAGATCAACTGAAGTCCTATTTAAAAAATACAGGACACATCAGTATGGTGACCACACACATTTATCTTTCAAGCAAGTGATGAGTGCAAATCTACTGCAGACGTATGAGTGTGTTTGAGAATCCCAATGGACCAGCGCAAACAGATCCTGGGTCTTACAGAAGGCACCATACATGAAGGGGGTTTGAGGAGAGGGACTCCTGACTGTACCTGCACCTTCTGAACTCTCTCCAGTGCTGCTCAAAGACATCAGGTGTATTAGACAGGAGCTCTCCCTGTTGCTCAGTGCTTCAGGTTTTTTTGGGATGTGCTGGAATTCACGTTTGTGAGGAGAAGCTAATGCTGGATACCATCTTCTGGATCTTCTCCTCGTTCTTCAGGATGCTGGACTTGACTGCACAGATCTTGTCCTGCTGGTCTTTGATTAACTGCTCTAGTTCAGCGAGCTCAGCCTTCAGAGGTTCCACAACGCTGTCTGTGATTCTGAGATATAGACGGAGAAACGGCTCAACACAGAAGAACAAGACATTCAAAAAGCAGCTGGAGATTTAAATCATGATAAATATTAGGATGCACTGATATAGAGTTATTAAGTAATTGTAAATACAAAAAATTAAAAAAATTAATAAAAAAAAAAATCTAATAAATTAATACATACCAAATTTTCCAGAATATAAGTCACCCTTTACATTTAAGACATGCTGTGATTTACATTGCATACAACATAGCAAATTGGTAATGCTCTATTTAAGTCAATTTTGAATCAATCGGAGCATTATTTGTAAGACTTCTGAGTTCCAAATCAATCATTTAAGAGGTTTCAGTTCAGTTAGGATGCTGTATATGTAGGCAGTATCCTTACTAGGCTTAGGACAGAGCTAACATGCATGTGCACCTTTGTTCCTGTAGCAGAGCCTGTGCATTCTCCTTGTTCTCTTTGTGCCACGTCTGCAGTTCGTTCTGCATGGAGTCCATATCCTCCTGAATGTAGTCCATGATCTTACCCAGAGGCAGAGCGCTGCGACACACTGTTTGTATGGACGAACGCAGGCGCTCGATCTCCTTCGCCACCAATTCACGTTCCTTCTTACGAGACACCTCCGACACCAGTGACCGATCCTGCAGACAGACAGAACCCCAGGAAACAGATCAACACTAGCAGTCTCAAAACAATGTCACTCTTCCTGACTGCCATTTCTTCTGTCAGAGTCACTTATGAACAGAAAAGGGGTGACAGGATTTTCAACATGAAGCTATGATTTTGTAGAAAAAAAAAAACTGTACAAAAGTCCAAGTGCAATTCCAAGTGCAAAGCCATGTAAACAAATGCTAATTATTGTCTACACACTGGAAAAAATTTACAAAAGCTGTCACTGGTGTACATTTTCAAAAGGTACACTTTTGTACCTTAATTACCCCTAAAGGGTGCATATTAATACCTAAAGTGTACATATTAGTTTCTTTTGAAAGGGTAGCATGCCAGTGACAGCTTTTGTACCTTTTTTTCTTCTTGAGTGTGTGTAGACAACAATTAGCAGTTTTTTATGTGGCTTTGCACTTGGATGAGCATCATATACTCACTCTCATGTCATTTCAAATCTGTATGACCTTTCCTCTGTAGTACAAAAAAGAAGATATTTTAAAAAATGTGGGTTTGTCCATACAATGAAAGTCAATGGGGTCCAATGTTGTTGTTTCATTATTTACACAAAAACAGTTGAAACGTTCCTCAACATTTTTTTGTTTTGTTTTACGTGTCACAAGTCAAATACATGTAAATGACTGAAAAATGACTAGTGGGAAGTCACTCCCATAAGGGAGCACTTCAGATAAATGCTATAAATGTTATAAAGGTTAGAGGAAATCTATACCTACCAACAATATACTTTTGGGAAAAAAAGCAGCAGAGAGAAGTCTGCATTTAGTGGTTTTCAATGTCAAGGCTACAAATGTTTAGAATTTCAAGGCAGGAATTATACAAACCTTGCAATGTATATAAAGATAAAAATGGGATCCATAATGTGAGTGAGTGGTTACTGAAGGCCTCCACTGTATGCGGTGTGGTTGGGGGGTCCTGGTCTGCCCCAGTCACCATTCAGTCGTGCATAAGAAGGCCTCCCCCAGCACACAGGGCCCGTGTCTATTTACTCAGCTGGGGCCACAGGCTGTGTGTGGCACTAGGCCAAACAGGCTTTACTCTTACTGCCTCAGTCCCACACACACACACACCCTCATGCAAGACATGACTTTGTTTATTTTAGTAACAGGCTATGGCAGTGAAGTTATTTTACAACAGTATTCGGTAACAACTAATTCACATTTACCTCAATTCAAGCTGAACTCCTCAAGCAATTCAAGTCATTCTGGTCATAAACACCAACATCTTCCTTTCTAAAGCCATGTTCAGACCACCAGGGACGTTGTCGCTGTATGTCGCTACACTCTGTACTGTGAAGATGCTTTGTGGGCATTCCTAGTGGTGTTACTCTAATGTTATTGGAAGACTGCACGTCTGGACATATCTTTAGAAAATGCAATCACAACTATTTATATTGCCGGTGATACAAAGATATTCTAATTTAAATAGGAATTAGACTTAAAAGAAATAAAAGTAGCATTCTGCTGTTAGAGAGTGTCGTTATATAACCTACAGCAGACTCAGTGCATTAAATCATTAACCAGTGCTAAACAGCTCACTGCATCATATAATTAACAACACTAACCATCAATGTATGAATCAAACTGCTGACAGATTCTCTTACACGCATCATTTTTTATATCCATGTATGTGGTTACATTCAAATCACCACTGACAGATTATGCACTCCTATTGGTTGTCGCTTGCAAAATTTGCTGTTCATTTGCATAGAGTTAAACTAATCTTAACTTTTGCCGTGTGACTCGCGTCACTTGACACGCCTACATTCTGTCACCAAAGGTTCGCCATGTTGCTTTTTCGCTGTGTGTTTCTGGAGGTGTGCATAAAGGGATAGTTCACCCAAAAATGTAAATTACCCCATGATTTACTCACCCTTAAGCCATCCTAGGTGTATATGACTTTCTTTTTTCAGACGAATCCAATCAGAGTTACTAAAAAATGTCCTGCCTCTTCCAAGCATTATAATGTCAGTGAATGGGTGTTATTTTTCAATAGTCCAAACGAAGTCCAATAAAGCGCATTCATCCATCATAAATAGTGTCCCACACAACTCCGGGGGGTGAATAAAGGCCTTCTGAAGCAAATCGATGCATTTTTGTAAGAAAGGTATATCCCTTTAAGGTGGGACTCGTTAAACCTGAGCTACACGACAATACAATAACTAGTAACTTCCTTATCAAAACAGGCTTAGTATTATATTAACTCAACAAACATTGTGTTAGATGAAATCACCATGTTTACAATATATTTGCAATGATTTTCCAAAGATATATAACTGAACAAAATTTTAAATACCTTGATGATGTTTATTTGCCAATTAAGCGTCATTAGATTGGTATTGCAATCCCTCTGTCTATTAACTTCTAAGTATGAGAGCGTTAAGGTTTAATTTAATTAATTTAATTTGAGTAGCAAAAATGGTGTTAGAGGTTGCAAGTTTGATTCATTTTATGTGATTCAAATTCTCTGCTTCCATAAATCAATTTATAACCCGATTCTCAATCAATTCATAATCTATATATTTTCACACACTTTAAATACACGTATACAACACACACACACACACACACACACACACACACACACACACACACACACACACACACACACACACACACACACACACACACATATATATATAAAAGAGAAATATAAATGTGAAAATATAAATATGCAAATATTGACATTTATTTCTATGCACAGTTACATATACGTATATATGTGTGTGTGTATAATATTAATATTCATTAATTTATTTATTTACTAATATTACTTAATATATATAATATTACTTTATTTATAAAAAAATAGTACACCTAGTCCTACATAGATATACAGTTGGTCAAACGCTATTAAGATTTTAAATCTGAAAATATTTTCATAAAGTGCCGGTCTCTAATCATCTGTGTTTTGAAACTGAAAGTTTATTGTTACAACTTTACAGAGTTCAGTAACTCTATTACAAACACTTCAAAGGTTAACTATGCCGCTTTACTCTAGAACTCTAACAAACACGTGAGAAGAAAGACTTAATTTTTCCCCCTCTCTCTGTGGTTTACAAGTGTGTTCGGATTGAAATGTCTAAAAGTTGCCTGCAATGTGGGTGGTTTCTCTGGCCCCTAAACACCTCCTCTACACAAACACCGGCCAGCACATTCAGCCCACTGTTCTTGGAGCGCAAAGGCCAGGCCGGATTTGCTCTGTTTGCCGTCCTCCTGCACCTCACCCCTTAGTCAAAAAGAAAAGAAAAACTCCAGCTTTATGTCTCTGTCTGACATAAATCAATCGTTTATAGGGGCTCTCATTTTCCCCTCTCTTCACTGGACCCAAGAAACATATTTGTTTTGCAAGAGGCGGCTGAGGACAGGTTTTCCCATTATCTCAGACAGTGACACAAGCGGGACGTGGAGTCGGTGTGCCTGGGGCAGGTGGCTTCCAGAGACGCTGATGCATTGGGCCAGAGCCTCTTGGACCAGGACGCCTCATTACCCTGCTATGTAGATCTGAGCCTTCAGCTGCAAGCCCAATTTGCTTAATGAAGAAATGCATGCAAAATGCATGATTTATAGAGTGCTAATAAAGAACTACGAAAAGAAGCAGAGCAGCACTGTTCAAATGAGAGTTTTGCAGTCCTCCTGAGAATGATAAACATGCTGTAGTGCCACATCACGGTTCTGTGGATCTGAAACGTTGATATCAAATGTGATTCACAAAATAAAATGGGCTTAATTGAAAACAAATTAGTGCAGTTAGGACAAGTGTGACAACTTTAAAACTTAAGTGAGTAATTAATTTGCCATTAGCAACACCAAACAGAATTAGAAAATGTGTGCTGTAGTTTAGTTTGATACTTCTAGTGGGACAAAAATCTAAATGTAAACAAAGAAGCTTTATCTTTCTAGCAGAGTGTAATGGGGGTTTTCTTTAGTTCTGAATGATAGCACAAGCTATTACACAGAGGATTCGTTTCACACATCCAGTCAGAACTTAAGTAATGTTTCCCAAGCCTTAGTACTTGCTTTACTTCAATAAGGACATCAATGAAAAGAACGATAACCTAACCATAATGAATCCAGTGAGTTATCCGTCAGACTGATTCAAATCACTAACGTGAGTGAAAATGATTCATTAAAAGAAGCTGCTTAAATGAACCATTTGTTCATCAGTTGAACTACACTGGTGTTGCATTTGTTTAATTTGCATGCATTAAATCAGACTGCAAAATTACATTGACAAATCTGGTAAATATGATTTCTTTTTTTTTTTCTTTTTTATGCTGGACAGTAATTAAAAACTGCCAAACACTGAGATTGACTGTGACAGAAACAATACTTGAAAATAAATTTTTTATCAGTTTATTGTTTAAACTTGTTAATTGTTTAAATTCACGCCTAGTTTACATTAGTTAACCTTTTTTGATAAGTCTTCACTTGGGAAGGGAAGTAAATGTCTACCTGAGCACTTAAAAGTATCAACAATTATCAATAAAGTGTTATTTGCTAAAGCCAGTGCATTGGCTGGACACTTTCAAAATATTTCATTTATGATTTAAAACTATTTCAACTTGACATGTTAAAAAATGCTGTTGCATTTATTGGTTAAAGACACACAAAAAAATAGTTAAAACTGAATACACAAAAAGCAGTAAAATGCGTGGCTTCAATGGTCTATTTTAGACAGCTTGCTACTGGTCTAAAACTCCATGGTGGGTCCAACACTGACTCATAAGGGTAAAGATTAATTGTTTAGCAATGTTTAGGGGTTTCCTCCTTGGGGAAAACATGGACCTCATCCAGCAACATCATAAAAATAGCTGGGATGAAGTGAAGTGCAGAGAGGTCAAGTCGTGTACACAGGATGGAAGGGTCAGTTTGGCCCCGTGGAGGTCACCGCTGAGATCACTGTCCTGCACTTGCGTGCTAAGCAGATCACCACAGAACCACAGTGTATGACAGTTTAGCTTATGAGAACCAGACAGCAGTAGGACTAAAATGAAATGCAACCAATTATGCTATCAGACTTCAGAGACCCATACCGTGGTATTTCACCATAACTCCAGGGTCATTCCACAGAGATGTCAATCGTCTCTCAGTGAGGGCACAATGTTGAGAAATGCAACGAGAGTCATTTCCTTTACATTTCCAACAAAAAGGTAGATGTTTACAAAGACACAAGCCTGAAGGGATGATTATTTATTTTCCTGCCTGTTCTGCAGAGCGTGAGCTGGCGTGCCGTTCACTCAACAGCCATCCATTTGTGTGCCATGGGGTTTATTTATACATTGCAAACCTTCATCAGGCTAATTTGATGGTGCAAAAGAGGGGAAAGGAAGGAGGAAAAAATGCTTATGAAAACGCAGCTGCTGTCAGGGGCCAATACTCTCAAAAAAAAAAAAAAAAAAAAAAAAAAAAAAGACGCCCTACAAGAAGTATCTTAGAATAATATACACGTGATCTGGAAGGTCACAACAAAGGTCAGCTGCAAAATGTACGGCAAATTCTTCAGGAAAATGCACCATGATGGCGAAACGGCCCTTCGTAATATTGCATCTGGCTTGTCCTTTCAGTCAAATGAAACAATAAAGGCCTAGCAGATCTTAATAAATGAAGTTCTGTCGACCCTGGCGAGGTAAATCTTCACTTACGAAGCGGAACGGAAAGCTCAAGCTAATAAAGCCACAGAATGAGTCATTGGCTCAGTTTCACCTTTGGAATTATTAAATGGTCAAAACTCTTAATTCTGTGGTCATTCCAAAGAGATTAAGTCATACGTACTTGATGTGGGGATCTCAGTAACCTCAAAATCCTAGAGAGATTTGAGAGCGAAAGCTCATATTTGTAGAATGAGTTATGAGTGCAGTAAATTCAAACCTGTCTGGGAGAATATGGAAGCTCAAAATTGACATTTTTAACCCTGGATGTTACACCGTGATTACAGGAGAGCAGGCGCTTTATTGCACTGACCTTCACCCCCCTTTCAAGTCAGGAAGGAAGTCATTACAGATTTTTTTTTCCTATACAGCTGACTAGACAGGAGAGGTGTGGTGTGCTGGTTAACATGTACTGCCCTAAAAACACACGCCCATTTCATGCACTGCAATTAAGATGGAGAATTTAGAGAGCTGATGAGGCTAAATTAAGTCAATTAGGAGAGCACGGCCAGCAGCGCTCAGATTCCAGCCCAGAGTTAGCTTGCGTTTGATGGGGGAAATCTAATTTGATTATTTGGGACTGAAAGGAAATCCAGTCTGATTGTTTTGAAATCAAGAACACAGGAGGGAGAAGCGCTGGCTGTAAGGGCCAGCTGGGAGCAGCTCACTGTGTGCGGCTGAGGTTGAACACCAAATGGGATTGTGCCAGTGACGAAGCACACAGAGCTCATGCCTTCTATGAAAAAATACAGTAACTGAATGAACTAAATGAAACTTTTGTGAACATTTACTCACCCTTATGTCATTCCACATCTGTATCATTTTTTTCTTCCATGCAACACATAAGTAAAAAAAATTGATGATCTTATTAACAACTCTTTTCCATATAATGAAATGTAATGGGGACTCAAATCAAGCTCCAAAAAGATGTGCCACTTCAGTTTTGCCATCAAACCTACTCGACATTGCTCATTTACTTTTATTTTATGACAAATTGACAAATGAATTTTTAAATATAAGAACTTCTGAATCTTATTTTTAAGCTTTTGAATTAACATAAGGTAATGGAAACTTCATATCCTGTACTCTACCGTTAGAAAGTTCACCTTTTATATATGAATAACCTTTTATCATTCATATTATTAGTTCTATTATAATTCTTTTGAAATCTGAAATTTCATTTAAAGTACAAGACAGTTTCTTGCTGAGAAAAGTATGAAATAAAATAGTTCTTTACTGCTTCAAAATTACTAAATAAATAATAATTCAATGAATCATTAACGAACCAGAATTGTTATATGAAACTGGCAACTGAGTCAATATTCCTTACAATTCCCATTTCTCCCTACTGCTGACTCACTCTTTGAACATGTAACTAAGGTGGGAAGCTGAACTGAAAGGGTGGGGGTTCTGCATGAAGGCCAGCACCAAACACTGCATCCATCAGGCCTACAGCCAGTGACAGACAGATAGACCGGAGCATTCGTTCCGGCTAGGGTGGACCACCCAGTGCAGATGGCCCCTTCCACCAGGGCATGGACAGGATGCCTTCAAAACTCAAATCACATCGTTCTCATCTTCACTGGCTCACAAACACCCCAATTCAAGATTAAAATATGGGAAGACACTGTTAAAGTGCCACTTTGGAATGACAATCATTCCAGCAGTCCCGAAAAATCATTCCACAAATTTTATGGCCATAAAAGAAAAGTACACAGCCTGAGCCAGACTGAAACTGCGGCCAAAAAGTGAAATTGGTTTTATTGCTTTTTAGAGATGAAATACTATCTTAATATTAATCTATATTCCATTGATGAATTGTTATACTCTCATAGGCCAAAGGACACTTCAGATAAAATCCCCCCAAAATTGTAATCTTAAAACAATTCAGACCTAAAAACAAATTCACAAGCAAGCTCCAACTCCAAGCCACCAGCACATGCTGGTTTTCAATTTGCAATTCAGTAACCAAAACAAACAACATTCACAAATAAACAGGCCACAATAGTTAACCACGTTAAATGTCTAAACAGCATGAATGGTGCCATCATGCTTGTTTTGCCCTAATTATTTAAGCTCCGTTGAAGAAAATAACACTTCAGTGGCTCTGAGGGACCGCAATTACATTTCTCCACTCCATTTGCAAAGTTGCTTTCTTTAGTAAACTGACGGTGCACTGGGTCAGGCGTCCCTGAGGTATTGTAGAGCACAAAAAATGCTGATTGCCTTGATGAAGAGATTTTGAAATGCATTTACTCATGTTACAGGAATTTTGTTGTGAAAATCAAAACTTAGACCGTGTAAGATGGAATAGCACTGCCACCTAGTGGTATTAATGGGAACAAAAGATAGCATCATACCTGTTCTTTTGACTTTGTGGCCGGGGAGGATTCATAGTCTTTCTTTGTCTCTAGGATTTTTTTCACAAGTCCACCTATGAACAAATGAAAACTATTCAATCATTTCTGATCTTAAGTGTGCCTTTAAAAGGTTCATTCACGTAATTAATTTACGGCGGAATTTTATTTCAGGATGAATTATTTTTGCACATGGCTCACCGTGTTTGTCATTCCCTTGCAGGTCAAGTGAATTACGCTGTAATGAAACATAAGTCAATTAGTCCAAATCATGATTTTTTTTTTTTTATCTGAATACTACATACGCATATAGAGCATCTGCGCTACCTCAATTTCAGGTATGTCAGGAGGAGGTGCAGCTGCCTCCTCCACCACAAACTGCCCATCTTCATCATCCTCATCTTCAGAGAGCTTCTTGCCATCCAAAATAACAGTCGCAGGGGTCTTGCCACTGCCCAGCCTTAGAAAAACCCAGTCATGTTTAAATACATTTTTTTTTTTTTTTACTCAACAATGATATATTTTATCATAAGTTCCTATTCAAAAGTTTGGAGTCAGTATGGCTTTTATAAAAAATAAATGAATACTTTCATTTAGCAAGGATGCAGCAAAGTAACAGTAAAGATATTTACAATATTACAAAATATTCCTATTTCAAGTAAATATTGTTCTTTTGAACTTTCTCTGTTCGTGAAAGAATCCTAAATGTATCATAGTTCAAAAAAAAATATTAAGCAGCACAACTGTTTTCAACATTGAAAATACTAAGAAATTAAAACTAAATTACTAATTTAAATAATTAGGATGATTTTTTTTAGAATCATGTGGCACTGAAGACACTGGGAATTCAGCTTTGTCATCACGGGAATAAATTACATTTTATAATAAACTAAAATAGAAAATAATTATTTTAAATTAATTTAAATTGTAATAATATTTCACAATATTACTATTTTTAATCAAATAAATACAGCCTTGGTGAGCATAAGCGACTTAAAAAAATTTTAAAAAATGTACCATGCCCAAACTTTGCATGGTAATGTATATCCCTATCACAAAATGTTAAGGGGGTATTACAGGTTAGAACCCCTTACCTAAAGTAAAATCACTGTAACACAGCCAGCACGTGGCTTACTTCTTTAATACTGAGTGAGAAACTGAAAGCCTGATGAGCGAGATCTCTCACCTCTCTGCTGGGGTCACATCAGCGTAGCTCTCCTGTCGTTTGACGCGGGGGGCTGCCGGTCGTGCACTGCTAGGCCGTGGTAATCGTCTTTACATAAACAAAAGAAGAACAAACAAAAGAAGAATAAGTTCACACAGGAAATCCACAAGCACTTTTTGTAAAGTATGCATGCGATTTTATGCGTGGGGAGTTTAAGTAACAGAAAGTTCCTGTATGGCTAAATGCTTACAAAAACAGTCCTGAGAACCAAGAGTAATGATCTGGATGAGAGTGATATCTTGTGGTTGGATCTTGCGGTACAGTGCAGTGAAAGCGAGGGATTTGCATCAGTGGCTTCCACTGCCAGGCAATCTCTCAGGGGGGCATGTATGATACACTTCATCCAGCCACAAACACCTCAGCACATTGTCACAATGACTTACTTTGTTATCACTGGACGGAAATGTAGCCATTTTTGATCTTTAAATCAACACACTTATGAGATCATTACCACTAATTAAGAAAGAAAAAAAAAAGAAAGAAACAACAGACCTGTGTGTTGTTTGAGGTGGCACAGAATTCACTGTGTCTCCATTCTCAATGTGGACTGGTTTCTCTGCTGAAGGGGCTTCCCCTTCTGGAAGAAAAAATTAATAAATTTGAATAGATGTTTACAGAAAAGGTAAACAATAATTTTTTGTCTTGGAGCGGCTCTGTCCGTAAAAAGTGCTGAAAGTTTGAGTCACTTATAACATGTATTTCAAAACGCAACATGCACCATCAATCTTCCCAAATTTTTAATTAAATTGTATTTTTTAGACTTTTTTTTAAAAGTATTTTTATTTAATTAAATAATTTAAGTTGGTTTCATTTGATTTATTTAATAAATGTAACAATTTATCTATTTTTATGAATTGCTATTTCTATTATTTTTGTTATGATTGTACAGCCATTTTAAAATGGGCTCTATAAAACAAACAGTATGAATATGACCTGAGACAACTGAAGTGGAGAGAGATTTTATGAACTATATTATGAAAGAAAAAAAAAGACAAAATAATCACAATATGATTTTATGGTTAAATCATGGAGCCTTACACACAAGCATTATGAATTTTGATTGCAATTTCTATTAAAGAGAAAAAAAAACCAATTAGATTTGTTTCACTTGTTAAATACAGTTTCCTGGCTGGTAAAAATACGCAATATAAATAATAGTCACCAGCCACTGGCAGGTATATTAAAAAGTTAGTTTTGGACCCTATTGAGAGGTGTTCACTAAAGAAAACAACACTCACCTCCTTCACTCTCAGTCTCATCTGAAACAGAGATACACAATCAATCACATTAAACAATATCTGCTGTGCTGCTAGAAACATATAAACAGATCAGCTGGACATGCAACAAAGCATTAATGTACTGTACATCAATAATTAATAGGGTCTGTTAAGAAAGATATGTTCAGTACCTTGACCTCCTGTTTTGGGCCACCGCCGCTGTCCTTTAGCTGATGAGGGCCTTGGGATCCGGGAAGGACTCTCAGCCTGAAAGGAATGAGGAAAGACATTAGTTTCACTAGTTTTTACTAGAGTTCCTCTCCTGTGGAGCACTTAAACAGACATTAGCCAAGAAACACGTGAGACCGCTTCCTTTACAAACACTACAATCATCTGGGCTGTTGTTGCACATGTGAAATATCACAGACAAATAGTCAGACAATGAGAAAATGTAGGAGGAAACAGATTTCACTTGGGACAAACAGAAATTACCTGGATTTCAGAAAGATCTGTAGGCTGAATAAAGACAAAACAAAACCCAACAAAGAGCCTTAAGACTTTAACATTTATGTTTATAGTACACTCATAGCCACTAGCCAAATAAAAAACTCACTGCTCCAAATGAGATACTACTGAAGCTGCAAAAACACTTGGACATGGAGCGACAAAACTATATAATACATGAAGATACAAAATCAGTCAGTCAGAGGTTATGTAAGGGCACTTGCTAAAGCAAAACTTTTAGGTTTAGGGATCTGAACAGACCCTTAAAACACACAGTACCAAAAAAAAAAAAAAAAAAAAAAAAATGAAAACTGGGAGAAACTCGGCCAAAGATGTTCATCTGACTTAAAAAAAAAGCCTAAACTTTCTATTCATCAAAGAATAAATTCATCAAGGTGTCTACAAAAATATTAAGCAGCACAACATTGATTAAATATTTCATAAGCACCAAATCAGCATTAAAATAATTTCTGAAGGATCATGTAACACTGAAGAATGGAGTACTTACCCCAAACTTTGGAACAGAAGTGTATATTGACACTTTTAAGACTTTTCAAAATGTTAAAAAAAAAAATTTAAATTTTGCCTCAGGACAACAGAAAATGTTACCACGGCAGGTAAAATTCTTAACTAATGTCTCAACCCGAGTGTCAGAATCCTAATTGTTGAGGCCTGATAAGTCAACCTCCACCATCAAGACTGTCCTTGTGCAATGCTAAATATGCAAACACCCATTACTCTACAGCGAAGCAAAGCAGGCACTGACATCACAACAGACTCGTACCTCCAGTTCACCGCCCTCAGCCTCCAATTCAGAGGAACAAAGACAAGAACAATAAACTATGAGGAACATTACATCAACACTCAACAAGCCTTGATGATGGACCATACCTACAGAACAAACATAAAGTGAATAAACAGAGGCTGTGAGAGAAATCAATCTTACCTCATCTGCTTCGGCTTCATGTGTTTTACTCACAACCTCTGGGGGAGGCTTTGGCTTGCTGATCTCCTCTGCTGCCTTGATCTATAGAAGAAGACAAGCTGCTATTGAGTATTGAACGCTGAGAAAGACTTATAAAAGACTTTTTTACAGAAATTTGCTATAAGGTCTCGAAATAGCGCAGAATGTTAAATATTTCTTCATTTTTGTTTGTGTTAAAATGTTCACAATTCTAAAACTTCATTTCTAGGTTTAATTGGGATTTTAAATGCAACAGAGTTGGAAAAAAGGCTGGTAAAACTGGTCATTCATCTGTCATTGAGCACTGGTGAGCTCATAAAATGGTGTGAGCAAACCTTTCTATCGCCTCTGTCCTTTGGCTTCTCGTCTGTCTCTCGGTGTCGTTCTTTATCTTTTTCTCTCTCCCGTCGTTTCTCACGCTCGCGATCTCTCTCCTTGTCTCGTTCTCGGCCTCTGTCTCTGTCTTTGTGAGGTTCCCGTTCCCTTTTCTTATCCCTCTCTTTATCTCGTTCTCTCTCCTTGTCCCTGTTACGGTCCTTCTCCTTCTCACGCTCCTTCTCTCTGGTCTTGTCTTTCTCCCGATCCCGGCTCTTTTCTTTGTCTTTGTCTCTGTCTCTGTCTTTTGTCCGGTCTCTTTCGCGTCCCTTGTCAGATCTCTCGGCATCTCGCCGGCGGTCCTTGTCATCCCTCTTGCTCTCTTGATCTTTCGGTTGATCTGGATCTTTCTGCTCTCGGCTCCCGCTGCTCTCCTTGATGCCCTTCCTCTCCTGGACAACAGCCAGAGACTACATCAAATTTTCACTTTCATAACAATAAATCTAACAGCTCCATGAGCACCCAAAAGTATTAAAAACAGATTTCATGAGTGAAAGAAAAAGGCACAATAAAAAAGGCCTAAGAGGGACAAGGAATTATTAGTTATTTAAGACAACAGAAAAATCTTGCTTGACTGAAAATATCACTGGGTCAAAGGCTCAAACCGGTCTCACCTCTCGGTCTTGGTGGCGCTCCCTGCCCTCTCTGTTCTCCTTGTCCTGGGACCTGGAGGTGCTGGGCTTCCCCTTCTGATCCAGCTTGTCTCCTGCTAACACCCGCCTAACAGCCTCGTCACTGGAGAGCTGGAACAAGGACAGGACACGCTGTTTAACAGCTTAATATAATGAACACAACTCCCAAACAACCCTCAGTATGCTCTCAGACCAAACAAAACTGGATTCAGAAACAGATGGGAAGCATGGTGGTTAATGATCTGGGCTGATGACAAAAAAAAAATGTAGGTGGATAATGCAATCCATTAAAAATCCATGGGGATTCTCCCTGGAATAAATGGACACTCTGGATAAAAACATCAGCTAAATATGTATTGACTAGCTGACAATTTACTAACAAGATATTTACATTTTCTGAAGAAAACATGTTGTGGGGCTTGATACAAAACTCACTGTTACCAATAGAGTATTGTGGGTGATCTATATGTTGTAAAGTGTTATTTTAGCATTATTTAGTTATTTTATTATTTCACTATTATATTATTAATATTTTAATCAGCTTTTATTTTTATATTTTTAGTTTTCATTTTCATTTTACTTTGTTTAATAATTTTGTTATGATATTGTCATTTTCTATAGTTTTTAAAATATTTACATTTAACTTTAATTTAGTTTAAATTTTATTAGTTTTAGTACTTCAAATTAAAGTTTTTAAATTTTATTTCAGTTGCCAAGGTAACATTTCTAATTTTCATTTAAGTTTTTCAAGTGTACTTTTTTTTTTTCGTCTAACGTTCAGATTTTCTTTAATTTCAGCTTTATTTAAATTAACAAAAACAATTTTAATAGTTTTAGTAAAAAAAAAAAAAGAATCCTGGTGTTTTTCTGATTGTGTTGATTTACAGTTGGTAGGGTTCTGCTTATTGGCACAAGTCAAATGCAAGTCAATGGGATTTTTTTTTTTTTTATTGCCCTCCAGGTCTAAAACTAAAAATGAACAGCACCTCTCCTCAACAAACCATACAATTTATGTATAATTTATGTCCATAGCACAAATTAAATTTAAGAGTTAATTTTTTTGTTTTTATTTATTTATTCAATGTTGATGCCAATGCCAAAAGTTTTTTCAATATTCTGTTCACAAATGCATATGAGATTTGAAAGTTGGTCACATGGAAAGATTGTCAGTGAAAAATGACTTCCGGTCTGTTCTTCATTGAAAGCTATTATTTGACTTCTGAAGACTTGGAACAGAGTCATATGGGCTATTTTATGATAATTTTATGGTATTTTTTGTCTTTTTTTTGGACCTTGACAGCCCCTTGTCATTATGTAGGATAAGTGCAACAACAGCATTTTTCAAAATACATTCTTTTGCATTCCACAGAAGAAAGAAAGTGCTGCTACTATTCAAAGCTACCTACAATCCTCTTGAAGCAATACAAGGTTAAATGGTTTGCTTAAAAGTGACAGAGCAGGATTGTCGATTTTCCAGTACCTGGGTCACCCCTATAATCTTTGACTTTAACCACCCAGCAACTTTCACCACTGTGGTGCTCTCATGTCTTTTTCTCTTGCAACCTATAAAATATCCCAGTGTGCTGTAGAGCAGCAGAGCTGTCATTCAGTTTAATGTTTCGCACCTGCTCTTTGCCTTGCAGGCATCAGTGGGTTCCCCTGATAACGCTGCTGGCGATGTTCCATCGCTCCTTAAACTTCAGGAAAGCTCAAGGGTGCAATTAAATGAATACGTCGATAAATTACCCCCTGCTTGGAAATCATTAGTCTTGAGTCATTCACTAGTTAAATGGCTTTGAGCGAATCCTGCAATATAGAAGTATAGTAGCTGAGTGATCTTTAATCGCAGGACTGACCTTGTTGAGACAGCACTTAGCAATGACCTGCAGCAGCTCGTTGGTCTTCTCTGGTTCGTGTCCGGCTACGATTCGAGCAGGTTTAGCGGCCAACGGCTCTCCGCTAACCAGCATCACCACATCAATGGCCTTCTGAAGGAATGCTATTTTTGAGTCTTTGTCCTGAAAGGTACATGAAGAGAAAAGAGTAGTTAAAACAGAATTGCAAGCATAATGTCGGTTTTCAAACAAGGTTCAAACACTCCCCCAGTCTGCCATTGTTCAAACGAACAGGGAGTTTGTCATTGTTCAAACAAACAGGGAGTTCCGCACGAAACACATTCTACTGGATAAGCCAAGGTTGTTACTGCTTGCCCAGTTGGACCACTTTAACAAACAGATTGGAATTCTGCTTGGAGCCACTAAGGATGCATTAAACAGCCATTGGGCAAATATTAAGGCAGCGATTTCCAACCTTCAGCCCAGAATTCGAGCAGTAGTGTATATCTTTCTCCTGGGTTTGAAAAGAGTACATAAAACCACTTGAGACTCCACTAATCAATGCTGATGGTGATGCTGCTTTGTGAAAGCTTAGACAAACACAACACAACAAGTACACACTTTATAGTAACACAATTGAACAATCAAGATGATATGTAACTTATTTGAATCATTTGTGGTGTTAGTCTCACTCTCTTCTTAAAACGTGTGCCACTTGGGTGTACATACATTATCACTTGCAGCTTGATGCGTCCACTCCTTTTAACCTGTATTTCTGCTTTGCTGGTTATGATGAAGTGCAACTGTCCATATTGTCATTTAATGCTTTCATACTTCATGAGGTTCCTAATGAGGTCCCAGCGGCAGAACAACCTGTATGCTGATGTAATCCGTTATGATTTTACACACTCAGCAGTGTTTAATATCCAACTACTGGCTAAACAATATCCATGCAATAAGAATGTTTTATGCAGCTAATCACTAAAGGCCAATTTCATGAAAACATGTATGTGTCATATACATTGCAAAAAAAAAAAAAAAAAAATTATATATATATATATATATATATATATATATATATATATATATTGCATAAAATGAAGCCCATTTTAGAACCATTAGAATTTTATGCAATACTACATTTTGACTGTAAAAACTGTAATATTGTGAAATATTATTGCAATTTGATATATATTTTAATATATTTTAATATGTAATCTATTCCTATGACAGCAAAATGAAAATTTCAGCATCATTACTCCAGTTTTTAGTCAAATTATCCTTCAGAAATCATTGTAACATGCAAATTTCATGAAAACACATTGATGTCATGAATGATTTCTGAAGTGCTTAAAATTAAGCACATTTTAGGAGCATTAAGATTTTATGCCTTATCACATTACAGCAAGTTTTCCCTCCATACTTTCTTAAGCATGATGGGTCCAGACTCTGAATATTTTGAGTATTTAATTCCCATTATTCTGAATAGTGAAATTCATTAATGCAATACAATATAATTCACAATTATTTTTTATTTAAAATCAGCATAAATCAGAATCAGAAAGGCAATACAAAAGTGAAAAAAACATTATACTATACTATACTATACTATACTATAATATAATAACTCAATCACATGAAAATGTCCCAATGCAATGCAATTTTTTGGCATCAAAATACTTCCTTCTGTCCTAGTTATTATGTATAGACAGCTATAAGTAAGCTATCTGTAGGTAGATTCCCCTGAAAAGTGTTAAAACTGTGGCACTATCAAAACATTATAATGTCATGGTATACCGTCGGGCCGTCCTGCTTCGCACAGGTGTGGGGAGGTCATTTATTATGCATGCTGGGACATCAAAGGCCAGAGCTCTTTCAGACTGCCCCACGTTTGGAGAAGGATCAGACGTGAACTCCTCACTTTGCACACAGAGTGCTGTGGTGAGCTAGTTACCTGCATTCTCTTACAGGGTCACTGATACTGATCCAAGTAAAGCTAGTTAAAGGCACGAAGCTTTTAACAGGGAGATGTATCACACCTCATGACTCCCCACAATGTGGGACTTTGGCACGCTAATTAAATGGAGAGTCTTGAGTTACACTTAGTTATCTGATCAATGTCAACACCTTAACAGCAAAAAACACCACAGAGTGGAAGTCTGAGATACTGTGGCTATAGACTCCAAGAACACTTAATGAGCCAGAGGATCAGGCTGATACGAGAGGTCAACTGTAACATGATGTATCACTGCCAAGTAGGTGGATTAATTGGCGTGGAACATAAAACTCTCAAACGATTGTATGGTAGTACTGCAATAAGCGAGAAATAAGTGTTTGGTTTGCACATTTACATATGCACACATATATAGCCTAAAATTCCTCTTAAAGGTGCACTCAAGTTATTTTCCCCTTATTAAAATAAGTTTTTAAACAAATAAATGTAAGTGTGAGAAATGATTTGTGCTAAACTACTGTTAAAATATTTGGGATTTTAAGATTTTTTCATGTAAAGAAGTCTCTTATGCTAACCAAGGATGCATTTATTTAATCAAAAATACAGTAAAAACAGTAATATTGTGAAATATTATTATAATTTAAATTTAATGTAATTTATTCCTTTGATGGCAAAACTGAATTTTCAGCAGCCATTACGCCAGTCTTCAGTGTCACATGATCTTCAGAAATCATTCTAATATGTTGATTTACTGCTCAAGAAACATTTCTGATTATTATTATTAAAGTTAAAAGCCGTTTTGCTGTTTAATATGTTTTTGGAAAACCATTATATGTTTTTTCCTGTATTCTTTGATGAATAGTTCAAAATTCAAAAGAAGAACATTTATTTGAAATAGCAATCTTTGTAACATTAAAACATCGTTCTGTCTCTTTTGATCAATTTAATGATATAACTTACAAAAACTGTGCACCTGATCGCTCCTCTAAAAGTGGACACATTTTTATTGGTGATTTACCTTCACATTATCTGCCTTCATCTCCGCTTCTCCATAAAGTCCTTTCATAAAGCCTGTGGTACGTATTACCTAAAAAAAAAAAAAAAAAAAGGGAAAACAAGTTTTTACAACCAAAATTTTAATCCAAAAATATAAAGGCATAGAGTCTGTTTCAAAAGTTAGCTGCCCTGTTGTCCACTGCCTTCTAAAAGCATACAAACAGAAATAGAATCTTATAAGTGATTGATTTGGAACACAGGCTGAAACAGTTATCATCACTTTTATAAACTTTTCACATTAAAGAAAACATATAACGATGGAGAAATAATTTACAAAATATTCAGTATGAAAACAACATGTGATTTAACACAACTTTACACTATAAAAAGCAATGACATAACTTAAGAAGTGAGGACAGTATGCATACAGTGGACCGCCGGTATAAATCTGTCTAGCTAATCTGAGCTGAGCTTACAAACCTTGGGCCTATCACTTCATCCTTAACTGTCCTCTTCCTTTACTTAATACTGTCTACAACCAACTCACCTGTAGACAGCTCTCTCTCTCTCTCTCTATATATATATATATAAATTAAATGAAATTATTATTATTATTAATCATCATTATCATTACATTTCTGCTTTGCCATTTTAATTTTTTCAGTGTGTGGTTTTTTAAAAATTAACAACTGTTGGATACTGGTGTTTGTTGCCAATTGTTGTTGTTTACTGGGGGAATATACTCCTAATTACAAAATAAAATAAAAAAAGTTGCCACACTATTTTTTTCTCGATATTCTGCCATTACACTGAGAAATATATCTCTGTTTTATCCCGTGAATATGTCAAGATCATCTATATGGACACCTAGTTCGCAAACCCTTGAGTTTTGTTTGCATAACCATGTTGAGCTATGCCTAGTAACCAGGTAAACAGTTCAACAAGAGCTCTGAATTAAATTACAGTAACGTTTTATATATATATATATATATATATATATATATATATATATATATATATATATATATATATATATATATATATATAAAATAGACAAAAGAAAGATGATATTGTTGACAGTCAGTGTTTTATCAGTTTTTGTATTAGTGATATATTAGCTTGCTCGCCACCATTAAAACACCCACATCATCTAAACCCTGAGAGCAAAGCTCCGGCCATTCAAATATTAAAGCTCATATGAGATATTTACACACCAGGCAAACATATATTGAGATTTATCTGCCAAATTGTGAAGACTATACGCAAGCTACATTAGCCGACTAGCGTTTTGAGATCTATAAACTGGATTTGAAGCGTATGAAGGTAAATATGTAGACGTTGAGCGAAATAAAACTGCACCTATGTCATAAAAATAATGTTTTTAATAACTCACCTCACTGAAGATATCGTGCAGGTATCGAAACGGCGGTTTGCTGAGCAGTTTCTCTGTCAGTGGAGGCTTTTTGATCACTTTTCCCAGAGTCTCTTGCGTCTTTTTGGCGACAGATTCGTTCATGGCAACAAACTAAAACGGTTTTTGGTGTAAAAGATGTTTGTCTGATAATTACCCGACCTTACTGTTCTGCTAGCCGCAGATTTCCGCTCGCTAAACTCTGCTTGTTGCCCTGGCGATAGCTTTCTATCCCACAATCCTCCGCTGTGCGGATTCTGCGCTTGCGCGGAACCTAGGCGGTCGTCAAGGTCTACGGGTGTCCATGACAACAACAAACAACAGTAGAGCACTGTAGCTTTCCAAATTTATGTCAGTCTTTCTTCATGTTTAGACCAACAGAGACCAATATCGTTCTTCCCTGCACAAACCGACCAGATGAAAAAGAAACAATGACACGATAATAATAATAATAATAATAATAATAATAATAATAATAATAATAATAATAATAAAGATAACAAAAAACAAACAAAATCTAAAAGATACAGATTAGATTACAGAATCCAGATTATATTATTTTTAACTATGTATTCATCAATATTTTTTTATTTATGCATTAGTTAAAAATAACTATATAGAAAAGATTTTAATAGTAAATGTGTAAAAAAAACGAACCAAAAAATAAACGAAATACAATTAAATAATAATAATAATAATAATGCAAAAATAAACACTTTTTAAAAATCAATAATTAAAAATAAGATTTAAATTAATTTTAAAAAAATCATTTTTAATTTAAATTGATTAAAAAAGAAGCAAATACGTGATACAATAAATAACTAAAATAAAAAAGATATACAGATTAGATTACAGAATACACATTATATTATTTTTAAATAATTATTTATTAAGAAACAACAATATAATAATAATAATTTTTAAAATAATCAATAACTTAATATAATAATAATTTTAAAAATAAATAATTAAAAATAAGATTTAAATTACTTAAACCTTTTCATTTGAATTTAAAATGAATTAAAAAAGAAGCAAATACATGATACAACAAATAACAATAAAAAATAAAAAGATATACGTATTAGATTAGACAGATTACAGAATATATATTATATTATTTTAAAATATTTATTAATACATTAGTTGAAATAACAATATGAAAATATAATAATAATAATAATAATAATAATAATAATAATAATAATAATAATGTTAATTTAAAAATAAAAAAAATTGTAATTTTTTTTTTTTAATAATAATAATAAAATAGAAAACCACTTATCTGACTTATTTTAATTTGCTCACAATAGGGCAGGGGTTTTCAAATTTTGCAAAACAAAACAAAACAAACAAACAAATAAAATTAAAATAGATAAAAACTGAATAAAATAGATTTATTTTTACATTTTTACCCAGCTACTCTTTTCAGCTGAGTGGCTCTTTAGATGTTACTTTCATGTAGTAGACTCTGACTGATACCACTGGGTCTTCATTATTAATATCCTCAAATTACAAATATACAGATATAGGTTAATGATTAAGCATACAGGCCTCCACCCAAAAAATGTCAGGTTGCTGGGCTTGTTGCATAACCCTGTGTGCATTTAAAGCTCATTCCTGGAATAGTAAAACAGCATGTGGCAAAAAATATTTTCTATAATGAAATTACTTAAGAAAGCACAGAGATCTTCAGAAAAAACCTGTTTGCATAGGCTACTACATACTATACAAAATATCAGAATCAGAATCAGAATCCGAAAGAGCTTTATTGCCAAGTATGCTTGTGCATACAAGGAATTTGTTTTGGTGACATAAGCTTCCACTACACAGAGACATCAACAACACACAGACAATAAAAAAAAAGAAAAAAGTTTTTATTTATAAATATATGTATGTTATTATTAGTAGAATATTGTTGAAATTATTTGTTGAATAAATAAATTGTATGTACAGCTGTGCTAAAGATAATAGAATGGAACAAAATAGAGTAAGATGCAGGGATGTACTAGGATGGAGGTGGTAAGAAATAAATAAGGTTATTGCACATTTTTATTGCATAAGTGGGGAACATTTAACTGTTCATGAGGTAGATTGCCCGGGGGAAGAAACTGTTCTTGCGCCTGGCTGTCCTGGTATTTGTGGCTCTGAAGCGCTGGCCAGATGGCAAAAGTTCAAAAAGGGGGTAATTTGGATGTGAGGGATCCAGAGTGATTTTCTGAGCCCTTGGGTTGTGTTCTTGCGCCTGGCTGTCCTGGTATGGGCAGGGAACACCAATAACCCTTTCAGCAGTCCGAACCGTTCTCTGTAGTCTTCTGATGCCTGATTTTGTAGCTGAACCAAACCAGACAGTTATTGAAGTGCACAGTACAGACTCGATGGCTGAGTAGACCTGTTTCAAAGTGGAGTCAATGTGATTGTCCCACTTCAGGTCCTGAGAGATGGTGGTTCCCAGGAATCTGAATGACTCCACTGCAGCCACAGTGCTGTCTATGATGGTGAGTGGGGGAAGTGTAGGGTTTATCCTTTACCAAGTCCTGAAGTCCACCATCATGCTCCACGCACCGGTCAAGCCAGCTAGAGCGCTTGTTCAGATCCTCGGGGTTGTTAAGGCTGCACCAGACAGCCAGCTGCTCAACCTCTTGTCTGTAAGCAGACTCGTCGCCGTCCTGGATGAGACCAGTGACTGTAGTGTCGTCTGCGACCTTCATGAGGTTGACAGAGGGGTCTTTAGAGGTGCAGTCGTTGGTATACAGGGAGAAGAGCAGTGGGGAGAGAACGCATCCCTGAGGGGCACCAGTGTTGGTGGAGCAGCTCTTAGACACGAATTTCCCCAGTCTCACTAGCTGTTGCCATATCTGTCAGAAAGCTGGTGATCCTCTGACAGAAAGAGGTAGGAACAGAAAGCTGAGTTAGTTTGATCCGGAATGATGGTGTTGAAAGCCAAACTAAAGTCCACAAACAGGATCCTCACATAAGTCCATGTTTTGTCCAGATGTTGCAGGATGAAGTCCAGTCCCATGTTGACTGCATCATCCACGGACCTGTTTGCTTAGTAAGCAAATTGCAGGGCGTCCAGTAAAGGGTCCAGTGATGTCCTTCAGAAAAGCCAGAACCAGTTTTTCGAACGACTCCATGAAGACAGACATTAGAGCCACAGGTCTATAGTCATTAAGTCCTGTTATCTTGGGTTGTCCATTGTGCAGAAATGTCCATTGAGCTGCTGTGATTGGCTAAACAAACGTTAGAGGGATTCTGTATTGCCTGCATGCTAAACCTGTTTGGGAGGTTACACATAGTGAGACTATAAAACTGCCTCACACACAACATAGTAGTTGCTGTCGGCTTGGAGAGAGGGACAGTAAATTCAGTTCACCCGTTTCACTCCCGGTAGGCTCTCTTTTACTTGCTATTTTCTTAATTTCTTGGAATTATTTAAGAACCGATCTGAATCTGATTTTATTATCCACATCTAAGGCTGGTTTGTTTGTTGGAGCACTGAGAACTATCTTAGTTTCACATTACTCTCAGTTGACATGCTTGAGTTTCTTTTGCATTTCATTCCAAACTTGCCAGCAAGAAAAGCATGCCAGACTGCAAAACTCTAGTTATTATTAGAATATCAAGAGAAAACTTAACTTTCAATTCGTAATTGCATTTGATACAGGACAAGGTATGTGTAAATTATTTATTTGTGGAATTATTAGTTGTCATTAATATCATCAAGTTATATTATAAAAGATAGTTTCTCAAAATAAAATGCTCTGTAATAGTCAAGTGAACATTTGTTACTCGTTGCAGTCAGAACAAAGTTTCGCAAGCTCGTTTGTCCAGTTTAACAGCTCTTGTTATCTATTTAAGAGTATGTCATGCAATGTAGGTTGACCCAACCTTAAAAACAGTTGAATTAATCACGTTTGACTTTCCTTTTTATTCTCTCTCTCTCTTTTCCCCTCAGGACTAATAGCACATACTTTAATCATGCAGCACTGGATTGTCTGCGTATTACTTTTATTTCTTGTGTTCTGTGATGTCTCTACTCAAAGGAAAAAAAAGACAGTCCAAACTCTCTCAAGAGGTATCAGTGAATTGCATACATATAAACAGACCCAAATAAGTCCATTTTGATCTTATACTAAGGTAAATTGTTCATAAAAAAATGTCTAAATTTCTTTCAGGTTGGGGAGATGACATCACCTGGGTTCAGACTTATGAAGAAGGACTGTCTAAAGCAGTCGAAAGGTGCCTAAAGATTATAAAATCACATTAAACGGCAATCTCACTTGTCTTTTATGTATAATCAGATTTTTAATATCTGTTTTATCATAGTAAGAAGCCTCTGATGATCATTCATCATTTGGAGAATTGTCCGCACAGTAAAGGTTTGCATCTTTTGGATTCTGCATCAAACAGTTTACATGATCTGTAATCAAGTAAAAATGTATAGATTAAATCTTTGTGTCACAGATCCATGTAAAAGTGCTTAAACAAATAGTTCACCTAAAAATAACAATTCCAAACATGTATAGTAAACAGAAGCATTGTTCCTTCAAATAAATGTGAGGGACCCCATCATCAAATTTAAAAAAAGAAACAATATATTTTCTTGTAATATATATATATATTTATATATATATATATATATTATATATATATATATATATATATATATAATATATATATATATATCTATGATTATTTATTTATTTATTTGATACTTTTTAAAATGGTCTTTAAAACCCCAGTTTGAAAACCCCTGGTTTAAATCACAATCTGAAAGTAACAAGTGTTTGTCTTTGCTTGTGGTTTGTATAAAATGCAATTGCATGTCACTGTATTAATCTATTTCTGGACTCTATTTGCTTCCTTTTAGCTCTGAAAAAGGCTTTTGCTGAACATCAAACCATTCAAAGGCTGGCCAAATCAGATTTCATCATGCTCAATTTAGTGGTAAAGTACTGTCAAATATTCAACAGATATTGAAGTGAGAAATGCATCTAAAACTGCAATAATAAGCTTATGATTGTGTTTTTTAGCATGAGACCACTGATGACAACTTGGCTCCTGATGGCTTCTATGTCCCCAGGATCTTGTTTGTTGGTGTGTTTTTACATTATTTCCTATTAAACAGCTCAGTGTAATGACCAAGTTGGGATAACATGATAATATTGTATAATCGTAACTCTGTAATTAATGGGATTTCAATAGCAGAAGCAATTAATATTAGGTAATTATGTCAGTGTGCAGTCTCTGATGGAACAAAAACAATGCACACTGACAGTCAAAAGTTTGAAATAATTCAGATTTTTATTGTTGTTGAAGGAAGACTATCATGTTCACCAAAGCTGCATTTATTTGATCAAAAATATAGAATATTGCTAAATATTATTACAATTTTAAATAGCTGTTTGTTTTATTACAAATAATTTTAAAATGTCATTTATTCCTATGATGGCAAAACTGAATTTTCATCAACTATTACTCTAGTCTTCAGTGTCAAATGAAAGAAATCAATATGGAACACATTAAATTGATCCAAAGTGACAGTAAGGACATTTATAATGTTGGAAAAGATTTGGTAACAATTTACAATAAGGTTACATTTGTTAACTATATTTAATGCATTAGCTAACATTAACTAACAATGAGCAATACATTGTTAAGATTATTTATTCATCTTTGTTAACATTAGTTAATAAAATACAGCTGTTCATTATTAGTTCATGTTAGCTCAGGTCAATTAAATAACATTAACAGATTAAAAATGTATTAGTAAATGTTGGAATCAGCAATAACTAAAATGAATAAATGCTTGTGAAGAAGTGAAGTACTTTTCACTGTTAGTTGATGTTAACTAATGTAGTTAATCAAATGGAACCTTATTGTAAAGTGTTATAGTTTTTTTACCTATAATAAATGCTTAAGTTTATATTCACCAATGAATCCTGAAAAAAAAAAAAAAAAAAAAACCAGACCAACTGTTTAGGACATTAATAATTATTTTTGCATTGATTTGCATTGCATTGATTAGAATTATTTCCGAAGGATCATGTTACACTGAAGACTGGAGTAATGATACAAAAAAATCAGCTTTGCATCACCAGGAATAGATTACATTTTTAAATATAATATCAAATAAATGCAGCCTTGGTGAAGAGACTTCTTTCAAAAAACAATAAACAAATCTTAATTATGCCAAACTTTTGACCACCAGTGTAACTAGTATAATATTCTGATATTAGGAAAATATTTGTGCAATTATTATATTAATTATATTATATTATATTATATTATATTATATTATATTATATTATATTATATTATATTATATTATATTGTTTATATGTTTAAAATTGTAAGTAATTACATATCATATTAGTAGGCCTATTTGTTGCACTGCCCTTAAAATCTGATGGGCCTGGTTTCATATACATTATGTAAAATATGTTTGAATTATTTATTTTTGGCTTTGATATTGTGGTGACTTATGTTTTCATAAGATTGCCTCTTCTCCGTCTTCTCTCCTCATCATCCAGATCCCTCACTGACTGTGCGAGCTGACATTATTGGAAAATACGCCAACCGAAAGTACACATACGAGCTGGGCGACGTGGACTTCTGTGAGTGTCTTTCTTCTGTCTAATGAGCTCCACTGAGAGGCACGAGCTCTATATTGTCAAGTGCTTTCTGACTCCCAAAAGCAGAACCGAGCTGTTCATTGTTTATTCACACTCATCCGTACCACATTCTCTGCTACTTTATGTGCTTGTGAATGTGAACGTTAAAAAAAAATCATATTTGTTTTACTACTAATTAGTTAATCAGCCATTAATCATATCCCTTGCCAATATCTTTGTTTGTGCGCAGTGGCAGAGAACATGATGAAAGCCAAGATCCTGCTCGAGAATGAACACGAGGGACATGAAGATCTGTGATGCATAGATGACAGCTTACCTTTTTTCAATACCTGAACACAATACAGGTTTCTTTGTGCAACTAACAATATTCAGTTTTGAATAAAGTCTTAGTTATAGTAATGTTTCTGTGTCCATTCCTTTAACAGCAAGAAATAATACAAAGGTAAAGCATAGCATAGCATGGCAAAATCAGGTAAAACACAGAGATCTACGAGACTAAGATCAGCAGGAATAAACAGTTGCTTCAATTTAAAGTCCATTAACTAGTAAGCAACGCAACGCCGTCCTCCATTGTACAAGGATTAAGAGCCATAACTTGTCTGTAATTTGTAAAAAAGGATCAAAAAAGCTAAATAAGAATCAATGTGTAAGTAACAATGAGAAAGAATGCATCTTCCATTATGCAGTGCCACAGAGTAAACACTAGATGGCAGAAAACACTGTGCACAGTAGTCAGTAACATAACCATCAATTTAAATGAGCATAAACTCCCAGTAAATTACAAGTACAATATCAATTAAACAATCTATTCATTAATAATTAACACAATAATAATAAAATTAATTAATTAATTAAAAGGTAGACTTCAGCAGATAAATATTAAATGACTGGCAAATATTTTTGCAATGTCCAGTTCCACAAGTAAACATACGAGTTATGAAATAATCACTTTTGGACAAACAAAAATTCAAATTGCTAAAGTGATTTCCAAAATTGCTTATTTCTGGAGACATTTTTCCTAAACCAACTAGCAAACACACTATAACCACTGATTTAAAGCAAAGTAAAGCAAAGCAAAATAAATGAAATGGACAAAAGTACTTTTTGATGAGTGAAGGAACTCATAACATGATTTATTATAAATGATTATGAAAATTCTAATTGCAATTGCTGTGCTTTTCAATCCTATTTCTGGAAGTATTTTTCCTAGATAAACCAGCAAACACACTACAACTATAAATTTAAAATAAAATTACATTAAGAAAAAAAATAGAATAAATTAGACAACGGTGCTTTTTATGAGTTAATGAACTCAAACTACGAAGCATTATGAATGATGTAACTGAAGTCTCAAGTCTTTAAAATAACTCTGCACAAACAAACTGTAGTCAGTCACTGTACATGTGGATCATGGTGCCTAAATAGGTGGTCAAAAGTCTGGCAAATTTAGAATATGTTACTATATATATATATATATATATATATATATATCTATATATATATATATATATATATATATATATATATATATATATATATATATATATATATATAAATATGTATATAAGTATCTTGGAGCATTTATTAGCACCTTAAACAGTAGAGCATGGTGTTATAAACACCTAGATCTGCAAAAAGCATCTCCCAAATGCATTAATGTAAATTAACTGTGTTCTTATAGAAAGTATGTCTGCGAGAGCCTTTGCCAAAGATATGGGCCTGAAGCTCAGAAAAGGCTGGAAAAATGTCAACAGGATTTGAAAAAGCAGCTTTATGACTAGGAGTCAGGAGTTGCTGAGTGCGCTGAATGAAGGGGAGGTGAGATGACAGACTTTAATCCTGCGGCCATCCTCCTCCGGCCCAGGGTCACAGAGAGTAATGGAGCGGAGCAGGATGGTCATTCCTCCGCTGACAGGGTGATTTAATGCTGTACGCCTGGTTACGGCTCTGACTGACAGCCGCACGCTGGTCACACAGGCGCGGGAACAGTCTTATTAATGCCACAGATGAGCACACCCTCTCACCTCACCAATAAGATTGCCAGCTCTAGAGCCGCTGTCAATACACACACACACACACACAGTAAGCCCTTGACAAAGGACAGCAAGGATGGTCACAGTCAAACCAAAGAAATATGTACAAATAATAAATGTGTTCAGTGCTCACTTTAAAAGTGACTTACTTGAGTGGCTTAGAGGCTGATATATGCACACACACACACACACACACCATTCAAGAGTTTGGACATTTTTTTTTTTTAGAAGGGACACATTTTACTTATCAAAAAGTGACATTAAAGACATTTATAATATTATAAAAGATTTTTACTTTAAATAAATGCTAAATAAATTAAATAACTTTTTAGTCATCAAAGAATCTGGAAAAAAGCAGCACAACTGTTTTCAACATTGATAATAATAATAAATGTTGCATATTAGAATGATTTCTGAAGGATCATGCGACACTGAAGACTTTGCATCACAGGAACAAATTACATTTTAAAATATATCAAAATAGAAAACAGTTGTTTTAAATTGCAATAATTTTTCACAATATTACTGTTGGTACTTTATTTTAAATGAAAAAAAAAAAAAAAAAAAAAACAAAAAAAAAAACTCAAGACTATTTTTAGTCTGTTATGCCAGAAATTTAGCAAACCTCAAAGCTGAAAGGCATGCATTAAAAGCTATAAAACTGCTATTTTGATGATCTCAAGAGATATTTAATACTCCCTGATATTTACAGGTTTTCTTTTAATGTATAAACATGACATTTGTTCCTTAGAACATCCTGAATGAGCATGAAAAAAATAAAAAATAAATTATCAAGTGAAACAATAAAGTCTCAGACAGAGAAAAACCACGGTCAGCAAGTCTGCCTGTCTTAAAGCACATCCTCACAGAAATATGATTCATGTTCTCAGTGCCTGATACATAACGCACAGGCTCTTGTGACCTGCAGTATGCATCACAACAGAAAGCCACTCTTCAAAAACGAATGTGTCAGACAACACCACATCCAGCACAACGGTTCCAGACGAATCCCATTCGTCATATTCTCTGGCAGATGCTCTCACTCAGCTCTGCTGTGATATTAGTACAGCACCAGTCAGAAAAACTGTTGTATCTACTGTAGAAAGTGTATTCTTCCTGAAGGCCATATCATATTATCCATTATCTGCTGTAAACTATTCATTTCACGGTGAGAAACTAGTATTTGCACTGAGAAAAATCAATACCACTCGGTTATCTATTAAGTTATTTTATTAGGTGAATGCAGTGATAGTTGTGGATTCTGGAGGATGTTTTTGAGAGCTCTACTGTTACTCAAGGACAGATGTGAGACAGTCATGAATACAATCTAAAAGCCAATTTAAAATTTCAAAGGCTGAGGGTTACTCAAGGTTGACTTTGATTACAATTGTAGCTATTAATGGTGAACAAAATTATGAAATGCAAGAAAATATTAATAGAAGAGTTAAAATGTAAATACTACATATTTTAATTAAAAAATTAAATAAAATATGTATATATAAAAATGATAAATTAATAACAAATTAAGCTCATGATAATACAATTGAGGCTAATATTGAAAATATTCTGAGATTGTGTAAAAATATAAATAGGAAGGAAAAATGCTATTTGCACCCCAGTGTAAACACAAAAATAAAGTAACAAATATGTATATGTATATGTATATGTATATTATATAAATAATAAAAGCAAATAAAATAATAATAAATCGAATACTTAAAATAATAAATAAATCTAAATATAATAAATTATAAATATTATAAATTACAGTAAAATCTATATATTTACAATACACAGTTCACACAGAAATTGCTACTGTACATTCACATATTAAAAAGAAATGTATTTCTTAGTATTTTCTTGTAAAACTTGTGCCAATAATCTCTTTTATTTACAAAATCCGTTAAAAAATAATATTAATGTACATTACTATAAAGTTTTGATTTAACAATTAAGTTCACACTTGCATGTTGTTTTCACACTGCTACCATAGGGGCATGTTGTCACAGATCATCATGTGTGTTCAATCAAAAAAAAAAAAAAAAAAAAAAAAAAAAAAAAAATCCTGCAATAATAGTGTAAATATTCAACAGGCAGTTTTTTTTTTTTTTTTTTTTTTTGCAGCCATCAAATCTTCTATTAATTTAAAAACAAACCCCAAGATATGTTTGCTGAAGTAAAAAGTGTGTCAACAAGCCACCAGTCTTATCTACAGTATAAACTGCATTTATAGAGTAGGGTCCAAAAGCATTGAGTATAGGCCTATTATATACAGTATTACAATGCGTACGATTATAAAAGGCTAGTAGCATATAATATTTGAATTTTTCTGAATTGCATGATTAGGTAGGTAGGTATGAGGAAGCTGCAATAGTTACACATTTAACGGTGAAATTCTGCACTCCTTTTTGACTTGCTGAAATCTGACAAGGACAAAGACCCATTAGCTGCCATTCCAGCTCTGCACAGACAATTTAGATATTCAAATATGCCCTCGCTTTGTGGAAACTGTTTGCAATGAGAAGCAGAATAGGTAATGTGACATTAATCTCTCTCTCTCTCTCCATTTGTCCCATAATGCACCTTTGCCAAAGCTAGGTCTATGATGTCTCTTTGAGTCCACTGTGTGCCCTGGAAAGAAAGGGGCATCCATGCCATTGAAACAGGAAGGTCAAAATGCTAATTCACTCTCATTCTTCCTCCACGTCTCCCACTCCCATCAATAGAGACCAGGTCGATGTTTTTAATTATTCTGTCAGCTTCAAAGAATTCCTCGTCAGAATTTTGCGGTGCTTGCGAAGGCCTGAGCTCTCAGATAAATGTTATCCATTGCTGTGACGACGTCTCTTGGTGGGCTCTCAGGTTGTACCTCAAGAGTAATTACTATAGATCAATATGCTCAGGGTTGGCAGAGGGAACGGGGCCAGTTAACTCTCGGGACATTAGCTAAATGCTTGTGTGAAGTGAACGGGCGTGTAGTGTTTTATTTGACATCAGGAAACAATGTTATATTCACAGGCCGGCTCAATCTAGCACACACAAACACCAACAGATCTCTATTGTGAGGTGAGGGCTCTGTTCTCAGCACCGCTGCAGGAAAACTCACTGTCAATCAAAATGCAATGCAAAAGTCCACAATAGCAAAACATGATAAAGATTTCCAAAAGATCAGAATTTGCATGTTAATAAAAAGTCCATGTTATCATCTTCCAGGCTAAATATCTTGCTCCCAAAAAAATTAAAACTTCTCAACAAGCTGCATAATTAGAGGTCTTATCCACATCTGCAAAATAAACAAACAAACAAAATAATAATAATACATTTAAAAAATAATTTTAAAAAAATGTTCAAAACCATAACCCTTATGAAAATTATGAGCAACAATAGGCTATTACAAGGGTTTTCAATCCCATTCTAAAATGTAAAGGCATCTATAAAGTTTCTTCTATAAAGACTCAATGTGTACTGTGAAAAACGAATATTATAAATATGTCTAAATTATTACTATTATTTGGAAAATATTTAGTTTCTATAAATTTACATCAATAGAGTACCGTACTCTTTTATTTACCTATTTTAATATACCTTTTTATTTAATTAGTTTTATTAATTTTAATCTTTGATTTTTACTTATTACACATTTATTATATATTTAGTTTGAATTATTTTAATCTATTTTTACTTGTTTCAATCTAATTTTTATTTATTGAATTATTTTAATCAGTTTTATTTCTATCTTTTTATTATATCTTTTTATTTTTTTATTCAATTTGTATTTATTGCTTTCAAATTATTTTGCATTTAGTTTAACCTAAGCATAATTTAATTATTTTAATCCTTGTTTTGTATTTTTTTACATTAAATTATTGTTATTATTAATTTTGTACTTTATTCATTTTTTTCTCATTTTTTTTAAAAATTTACTTTCTTTCTTTCTTTCTTGATTGATTATTTTTCTCTAAACTTTTTCACAGACCCCCTAGCACTCCACAGCTACAATGACAACAACCAATGAAATCAATAAGGACAAAAAAACTACATATTGTTTAATCTCATCTTCATGCATCAATACATATCGGAGGCAGAAAAGCGCAGACACATTTCTTCATCCATCCCTGCTATCTTCTCCAGGGAGAGTGAAAGTAAAGTTTAACCAAAATGGGGGCCAGATGCAGGGTCCAGACCAAATTGAAGTGTGCTGGATTCAGATAAGTGTAATGTCCTGGGGTTTGCGGCCCGTCTCATAGCGCGGCGCTTCTCTTTGCTCTCTGTGACAGCAGGTGTGGCTTCAACGCGCGCGGGGAGACAAGGTCACCGGGAATCCAGGCTAATAAATGGTGTGAAGATGGAACGGGCTGGTGGAGAGCGAGGCTGTGGAGCGATTCGCCACATACATCAACTCCACTGAGCAGAAAATTGAAATGGAAATCTGGGCCTTGAATGAGTGCAGATCCCATTGTCCCCAGAATGCAATCTGATGTATGATATCTTTTAAGGCGGCTGGTCCCGCTCGCCTTCTCATTTTGAACCACAACTGGACAGGTGAGCTCATGTGAAACTTTGCAGGTGCGTCTGAATGAGGTTCCCCAGACAGAGTTTGATGACTCCTCAGTGAAAATGAGTAGATAGCCTATATAAGCACATTATGGATTCATGAAGATCAAGATGGATGTCTTAAACGTGATGTAATAAACACTTGAGGTTCGAGAGCTATGATGGGAAAAGTAATAAAAGCACTTAAAAGCACACATATAAATCACAGACTCGACTGACACAGCAAATTTCAACACGAGACTTAAGATTTAAGTGTAAACCAGTGTACACCTTCAGCGCCACAGAAAAATAAATCATTCCTGAGCTGTGAATGTGAGTTGTTGATGTAATGCGATTCAAGACTTTAAATGCAAATATTTTTGTTGAATTGTTAACCAGAGCTGCATAGAAAAACGAACACACAACATGGCCAGTGTAGCGCGATTCCTGAACGATTATTCTAATGAGCCGGGTCTTTTTAACGAATCAAAATCATACAGCGCCGCAAACAGTATAGTTTTATTCCAGAACAAGTGACTCTTCTGAGCAGATTCCTTTTAGTGAATCAAAAACATACAGCGCGGCCAACGTTGTCTGATTACCAAACAAATTACTCTTCTGAGCAGGTTCTTCTGAGTGAATCAAAACCAAAGTGTGACCAGAGAAGCGATTCCTGAATAAATGACTCAATATTGTTTTTTTTTTTTTTTTTTTTTGGGTGAACCAAAAACTTATACCACAACCATATGGCCTGATTTCCGAACAAAAGACTCTTATAATCGATTCTTTAATCTATTCAAAAACATATCTAGGCCTACTAGTCTAGCCTGGTTACTGAATGACTGACTTTTATGAGCAGATTCTTTTAATGAATAGTTCATAAAACCGGTATCTGGATTGAATCAGTTTGACTCCTTCACTGAACTGAACGAGAAAGCGGTTAATAAATCTATATTTTACTGACTTAATGAATGCTGGCCATGCTGTTTTTGATTCACTAAAAAGAACCGGCTCAGAAGAGTCACTCATTTTTAGAATCGGACTATACTGGTCGTGCTGTTTGATTTTGATTCATTAAAAAGAACTGGCTCCTGAGAATCATTTGTTCGGGAATCGCGATACACTAGCCGCGTTGTGTGCTTTGGAGTTCACAGGTTTTAAAGATTTTCAGATAGCTTACGACAGCTGCCATGTTGACAAGGATGCATGAAAGAAACATCCTTAAACAAGTAACCTTTTCATCTTTCCGTCCATCATTTGCGGATACAAACGCAAGGGCAGGTGAAAGCTCTTTGTTGGAAAATGATCCAACAAAACTGTGTCAGCAAAGAACAGTGTTCGTCATGAGGACAGGTGGTCAAGACAGACGAGAGGAGAGCCAGAAACTCCCCAGCTCATAAACCTTCCAAACCAGAGGGAAGGTGAAGAACAAAGTTTACTTAGTTATCCACAGCATAAACCTATATCTACAGTCCTACTAAGTTTTTGCCTCATACAATAGAAGTAGAATTTCACCCCAAAATTCAAAATAAATAAGATTGTTACATTTTAAATAATTTTTTTATGACAGTCTCTCCCCAATTTTCATTACTGTAATTTGTAGTCTTAAATAAAATAATATATGTGCAAAATATATTGTATTCTTTATGTTGGTATGAAATGGGATCTGTACATATTTCCTTATGCACCTGTAGTTTTTATACACAGACACAGGGCTGCTGAAGCACTGATGGGGCTCCGGCTCCATTAAGCTGATCACTGAAGAAAATCAACGAGCCAACGCAGGGGGAAGCAAACTAATGGCCAAGGTAACTTCATTATGTATGACAAACTCAGTGGTTCTCTTCAGAGAAGTGGAATGAGCTTGAATCAAAATGTACAGCAGTCACCATAAACAGACATCAAACCTTTAAAACTTATATCGGCTTCAGTGACACAGATCTGCAGAGGAGAACATGATTAACGCTGTTTCTGGAAATTAGTTGGGGTTCCCAGACTTCCAGGACTGATCCAACTATCATTAACAACGGGAAGAGTCATGGAAACGATTGTTAGAAATTATTTTAAGATAGCCTTCACTCTTAAATAGCGAGCTAAGCATAGTTTTTTATCACGAGACCCATCATATGCAGCTTTTTTTGATGCACATGGGAAGATAATTTTTTTTACTAAATGAAAAGGTGACGTTTCTCAAAGTACAAGTTTTCAGTTCTAAAAATATACATCACGGTTTTTGAAGAATTAGCAAAAAATAAAATCATGTCCATTATTTGGCAAAAGATTACCCATGAATGATTAAAGAAGCATTTTCTCTGAAGCTGTGGGGAGGCACAGGGAGAGTGTGGCCATATTTCTTTGAAGAATCAGAAGTAGTGCTAGCAAAGAGAAACCCACAATTCAAAGAAAATGATCAATGATTTTCCCCATGAAACTAAGCATTGAAGGAGATACCTTAGCTTCACAAAAGGTGTGAGAACTGCAAGGAAGGAATGTTTCATGTCTCTGCAACATTTATGGTCGAATACTTATATCGTTTATTCAGTCCAAAAAAGGTAAACTTCGATTCTAACACTGAAAAAATCAAAATGTTGAAAATTGTTCAAACATTAAAGCATGCACTGAAAACAAAATAGTAAAATCTACATTAACATCTTAGTTTTTATTCAAGCCAAAAATATTATTTAACATCACTGAACCAGTCTATAGACAATTTATACAGGCAATTTTTATTTATTTATTTATTTATTTTTTTTTACAGAAATAGAAACAGCTCTTTAAGGTAACCACGTTTTATTTTGTCATTCAGTCACCTTGTTAACACTCCTTACTTGAACAAGAAATCTCTGGAACTGTTGGTTTAGATTACATTCCAACTACATATTTTAAATATTTTTTTCTTATATAGAGTAGTACAATAAAATATTCTGAATATTCTCTGTCTGGTCCATTAGCATCTTTAATAATGTGCAGTGAAGTAAGTCTATGAAACTGAATGTTTCAGTATTAGTTCCTATTTGATGTATATATATATTTTTTTTACATATACAACTTTCACATATTTCCAATTTTTTCGAAGAAAGGTTATATTTCTATATCTGTTATAGACATTTTTCTATTCCAGTTGATAGACTTTTTGAGATATAATTTAGTTTCATATCTCATGTTTCTGATTAACTAGAGGATTTACATCATCTTTCTGTCATCATTTACTTCCCCGTCATATTTTGCAAACCTGTATGTCTTCTTTTCATCTGGAGAACACAAAAGAAGATCTTTTAAAAAAAGTTGGGGTTCAAACAACACTGGATTCTATACACTTATTGTATGGACCAAATTCTAATTTTTTTTAAAAAAAATTTATTTTTATTTTTTTATCTTTGTTGTTCCACCGTAGAAAGTCATACAGGTTAAGAACAACACAAGAGGGAAAAAAAAAACTATGGCAGATTTTTTTCAGTAAAAATGTTTTTGAATTAATTTAAATCTACTGTACAAATGTCTTAAACAAGACACTTAAAAGTTGCCTTGTGAGCCATTTAGCCAGTGAAATTAAGCAGTGCAATGATGCCAATTTGGAAATTTTCTTGCATTTCCAGGCTTTTTTTGTGAGTGCGGGAACCTGTTGCAGTGAATTTACCTCTTATTTTTTCACCCCATAACAGCTGGTGAATAATTCCCTCTATCAATCCAGATGAAAGTGAAACACCCAGCACACATGGAAGGGAAGAATCAATCTCGACGTGCTTAAGATCTCAGCAAGTGCAGAAAACATCAGGGCTTCCCTGGATGACTGCGACTTGAGAGGAAGGCCAACTCCCAGCTGAACATCATAAGGAGATCCCAGTGTTTTTGAGCATGTCTGTGCTACTGGTTACTGATTCATTATTAATTAGAGCACTATGCATCTGATAACTCAAACAGACTCAGTTGAGACAGTTTTTATCAGACAGAGAGTAATTAAATATAATTTGATGATTGAAGCTGAATTCACGGAGGAAGTGCATCCAACCTTTCCGATCAGGAAGAAGTTTTGGTAGAAGTTCTCTAGCAGTGCTGTCCTGAAAGTACCTCACCAAACTTCACAGGGGCTTGTGGGAGTGACTGCGGAAGACTCCTAAACCTGACAGCAGCAGAAGCGGGGCTCGCTCAGTTTCTGCCTGTGCGAAGAATAAAAAGCAAACAGACTTTGTGCGTGGCAGCGCCTAGATCTGTAACAATAGCGAGTGTCAACAGCACTGATCACAGGAAAATCACATTGAGTTTTTGTTTTACAGTGTACAGGGACATTTCAATGCCACACACACACACACACACACACACACACACACACACACACACACACACACACACACACACACACACACACACACAAACTCTGTTCCAAAACTTCCACTGTGTTCCAGATGGTATAAATGGTGCCTTCACAAGGCACTTCAAAGGGAGAAAAGTCACCTCAGTCATGGGTTGCTCCAAACAGAAGAACATTTTTCAAGTAATGTTTAAAAAAACATTACTTAACCCTCATGTTGTATTCTTTTCATTTTAACTCAGAGACGATTTTCTTTTCTCCAAAAGGCCAGTTAATGTTACTAATTTTTTGCTCACACAACATATAAGAACTTGACAAAAATGTTTAAATGACCGGTCTAAAAAATTGCTTATAAATTTCTTATGCTATATTATTACCACATACTGGATTCATTGTTTTTATCAACTTGTTTTCTTTCAATTAGCACAGGTTTTGTATTTGGTTTTTGCATCTTAGCTTATGCATCTCACTTTTGAGTGAACACTGTCAAAATTAGCCACAAAAACTGAGTTGCATAAGCATAAGGAGGTGCATTATTTACAATTTGGTGATAATAAAACGTAATGGATTTACAAGTAAGGGTTAATTCTTAGTGCATTATGAATGACCAAATTATTATTTATTTTTTTTAATTTACTTCACACATCACAATTTATATAGAATTTTAACACTTTATGTCTATAATATATAATTGAGTTTAAAAGTAAAAAACATTTTAGTCAATGTTGGAAATGTGACTTCCCCCTTTTTGTTTAAATGTAATTTAAGGAATACATAGATTGTTTCAGACACATTTCAATATAAGAACATTAAATTTATCATCTCATCAATTTAGTATTCTACTTTGACACTTTTCTTCCCCACAAAATATACATGCATCATATCAGAAAGCATACATATATGTTGATTTGGTGTTCAAAAAACAAATTTTTATTATCAATGTTGATTTTTTTTTTTTTTTTTTTTGCTGTTTAATATATTTGTGGAAAAATTATTTTTTTCAGGAATCTTTGATGAACAGGAAGCTTAAACAAACAGCATTTATTTGAAATTGATTTTTTTTTTTAAACAATTTACTGCCACCTTTGATCAATCTAATGCACTCTTGTTGAATAAAAATATTAATATATAGCATATAATGCATTGTTATACTCTACACGCTAAATTTATTCAGTAAATGCACATTGTTTGTAATGGGTTATGCTGCCTTCTAAGAGAACTAGTTTTAGAATCAATTTAAAAATGCATTAAATAAGTAATTCTAGTTCAACCTAATAAAAAATTTACTAGTTTATATAATGAGACATTTTAATGCATAGATTATCAAGTTGTTAGCTTAACAACAAGCCAAACTCTACTGAAATTAATGTTGAGTCTCCCATGACAGCAAGGCAGCTCACCAGAGCCACAGAGATATATAATAATTCAGTTAGTTTTCTGTGAAACACACACACACACTCTTTATATAAATCAGAAAGTAAGAAAAAAAAATGACACCAATATGCAAAGGTAAACTAAGATTGTTTTTTTTTTTATTCCTTTCTTTTTTTCTTATGTATATATAGATCTTTTTTTTTTTTTTTTTTCTACATACAAGTCCTTATGTCGTCATGCTGGGTGCAGCTTGGTGAAGTAGCTCATGCAGGTGACCCATGTGGATATTACAAAGGACAGGCAAAAGACGGGGTGGACCGAGTTCGAGTCCAGATCGAGCAGGTCCACCGCCGGACTCCACTGTACAGTCACCAAATCACAAGACGTTTAGAAACGGGCTGACCAGGACCAGGAGGACGAAAGTCAGGACTCTTTGCTAAGACAAGGCTCAGATTCCCAAAAGAACAAATAAACAAGAAAAAATCGTGACATCATCAACTGGCGTCTCACGCCATCAAAATCCCACCGTAACAGAAGACGGCAGCAGGAGAGAAGGCGAAGATGAAATTAGGATGTTGTAAAAAAAAGAAACATTTTTTTTTTTTAGAAAAAAATCCCACACGCCTCCTGTCCTTGAAAAGTGTCACCAGCAGAAAGAGCTACTTTTTGCTGAGCCACATTTATGTAGAACCAACTGTGCTCATTAATTTCAGCCTGAAATCGTTTCCATTACAGCAAAAGGAGTCAAAGTGTACAGTCATTAATCATTACAGTACTGCAGATCCCCATACACTCATATGGGTCCATCAGAAATACATTACGGCACAAACCAATGCAAGGACATGGTTGCCCTGGCATTTAGAATAAAGGACTTAAAAAGAAAATGCATGTTGCTATTTGCGTGAAAAATCAAAATTAGTAATACATATGCAAGGAGTCTACTGTAACGGCACTGGAGAGGGTCACAATATATTTACATCCACTGTGTACCAGAATACTGAGAATGACGAGTGCGTCCCAAAGCCAGTCAGCCTTGACTGATCCAACTCGAACGCACACAGAATAATAATAATAATAAAAAAAATACATTAGTTAATGAATGACACAAAACTCAACACAAGGCAGAACTGTAAAATGCTGAACAATCTTTGCACCAATAGCCTTCTTGTCTTTTAAAAAAATAGTCTCAGTTGGTTTATGATCTTCAAAAGGAAAAGAAACTGACATCTTTGGTGAAGATTCCACAGCGATCTCTCAGTCTTGTTGCCATGATGTCTCTGCAGAATGCCAACTGGGCTCAGCAGCAGGTGCACAAACGAACACACTCAAACAGAAGGACGGACGGACAAACGCGCATACTGCTGGTTTCTTTAAAAGTTTTCAAATCAACAACAATCCTGCTGGAGAAACCTGATGCCTTCGAGGGGAAAATTGGAATGATTGTGGTGAGGAAGAAGCAGGTCTGATTTCATGGAAGTCTCACTGAAGAACAGGCTCTGCGAACATCAGTTCCTTTAACAATTTTGAACATTTAAAGAAATAGTTGACCTTTCTAAAATCATCATTCCAAACCTCTATGCTGTTTTCCTATTAGAGCCTTTGAACAATCTTAACCCCGCCCCAAAAAGGACCATTGACCCATAAAACCAGCTTTAAAGTAGTCAATATTCAATATTTAATGATTGTAAATCTTTCCTTCTGCTCCAGCTCTCAGATGTTATTTTACATACTGTACAATACTGGTCAAAAGTCTGGGGTCCGTACAATAATAATATTAATAAAAAAAAAATACATTAATTTATCAAGTATGCATTACATTACTCAAAAGTGACACTGAAGACATTTACGTCGTTAAAAAAGATTTCTATTTCAAATAAATGTTGTTCCTTTGAACGGTTTTCATTAATAATACTAAGAAATGTTTTATTAGCACCAAATCATATATATTAGAAGGATTTCTGAAGGATCATGTGACACTGAAGACTGGAATAATGATGCTGAAAATTCAGCTTTGACTTCACAGGAATAAATTACATATATTAAAATATATGAAAATAGAAATCAGTTATTTTAAATTGTAATAATATTTCACAATTTCTCTCTTTTTATGGTATTTTTGATTAAATAAACAGCCCAAACATTTGAACGATAGTGTACAGCATATTCCAAACTCTAATTTCTATTTAGTGGAGGGGAAGTTTAGTAGTGAATAATTTCTCACACAAAAGTTCCCCAAGACTTAAAATATAGTGCTAGAGTCATATAGTGAGCAGATTTTATGGTGATCATTTGTCCTTTTAGAGCTTGACCTACAGCATACATGTTTGAGGGTGAGGAAATCACATGGATTTCATTTTTGGGTCACCAATTCCTTGAAATACTAATGCAATATTGTATCTTTCATTTTAAGTGTCACATTATATGACTGAAAAGTTCTAAATCCCACGAGGATGCTTCTGGAATCTGAAAACCACCAAAGCCCAATTTTCTGCACATGAATGATCGGTGGAGAAAATACTTCTGCTTCCCAGCTCTCTATAACCTTACCAGTCAAACATGCTGCACTGGATAAGTCATAAATCAAAGAGCGCCTGAGCTCCTGGCTCAGACCTTCCTACAGCACCCCATCCTCAAGGACACAGCTGAATTCAGACTTACAGAAGCGTCTCTGAGGAGGAATGTAGGCATTCAGGTCTATGCAGGAAATAAAAAAATCCTCAAACAAGACGCAAGGATAAAGTGAAAGTCAGAGTTGCCTCCGCAAACCCTCGCTTCTGCATGCAGAGATGACTTTTGTCAATAATAAACGTGCATTTTACAGACCAGTCTGCCATCTTAAAGAGCTCCCACAATTCCCTGCTCTCAAACCTGCAGTGACTAAATGCAGCTTGAATGCATTTAGAACCAGAAATAGACTCACCTAAATGTTGTTTCACATTTATAATGATTCTAGGTTTGGTCTGTTCCTCATGCGAAGCTTTAGACAATTTGGAAGTCATATGCAGCTTGGAACGACATAAGGGTGAATTTTCATATTTGGATGAAATATTCCTTTAACATAACTCGATCACATTAGCAGATCAGGTTCACTGGGATCCAATGGACTCCATGCAGCTTAAAGTCAATATAGTGCAGACATCTAAAAAGTAGGGCTTCTAAAATGGTCCAGTAAAGTATTAAACCCAGAATAAAGGGCTTTCTTTGAGCCTTGTGTAATTCGCACATGCATTTAAGACCTCTGAGAAATTTAAACAGCCAGGACACATTGTTTAATAACATCAATGCACTTTCATATTCTTTCAGCTTCATATTCCAATTTAAATAACTGTTTGGGAATACCGATAACATAGCTCTCAAGGAACCATATGCATAAAATTCAAGTTTTAAATGATTCAAATTAAAATCTGAAATCTATTTTGACTAGAAAGACGGCGTACGCTAATTCTACACTAAAGTCCTGACAAAATAAGTTTGTCTATCTAAAGGGACCATGCTGTATAGTTATGATCTATGTGATAGAATTTCTTCCCCTTCTAAAATCTGGAGGCAATGGAATAAAAAATATAAATATGCTTATGTTTTGCATATCAAGGAGAATCATGCTCAAAAAGGTGAGCCAGCATTTGGGTGGGCTGGACCAGGAAACCTTCAGACCCGTGTGCACAGCGGTGTGGTCGACCTGAAGCCATGTAACATGCACCTTTACGGCATCAAGGCTTTGTCGGAACAACCCTCTCTCACAAAAAATAAAGAGAACATTTTTCCAGTTACAAATGACATTATGTCCTCTTATCTGCTAAAGGCTAATGCCGCTTCAAACTTCTAAACAAACATACGTTAGATGACAGTCTGCTTCTACATTACAAATTAAAAAGGCAGTCATGATTCACACAAAGAGAGCAAAAAGACAGACACTAAAGGGCTCTTGGTTTGTCTGAGAACAAACAGCATCGCACACACACACACATACACACATCCCCGCACATCAAGTGAAGTATTAACAGCTGGTTGTTGTCATGTCCTGGTCTTTTTTTATGTTCCCTCTTCAAGAGTTCAGTGAGAACTGGTCCTGTTCTATGGGTTTTTTCACCCAGGCTCCCAGACCCGCTTTGTGAAAGGCCTTGATGAGCATTTGCTTGGCCGAATGGTACTCCTCCGCTGCTTGTTTGGCTTCGTGGTACGAGCTGGGCTTGGGCACTTTGATTAGCAGAGTTGACGAAAGCTGCAGAAAAAAAAAAAAAAGGTTGTGTTTGCAATATTTGTAATATAATACAATACAAATTAAGCATTATGTAGACTATAACAGTGAACAACAATACTGCATGATTCACATTTCAAAGGTTCAAAGGTATATATACAGTATATATATATATATATATATATATATATATATATATATATATATATATATATATATATATATATATATATATATATATATATATATATATATATATATATATATATATGCTTCACATTTCAAAAGATTGGAAATCATTAAAAAAATTAAATATTGATAAATACATTTATATTGCAATAATTAACCATACTATCTATTTTTTAAACATATATACCATATTTTCTGGAATGCAAGTCAGTTGTTTATCATTTGAAACATGCTGTGACTTCTATTCCAAAGCAACTTTTATAATCCAAATAAGATCAAACACAAAAGTGCACACGTTTGGGTACATGAGCTAAAGTTTATTTGCATTTTCCAAATACTGATAGTTTCAGCATTCCTTTAAAACATTTGTTTAAGCTTACCATTTATAATACATTTTGTTTACAATGAACAGCACTATATTATATATTTTTTTTAATACTTAGAATTTTTTGCATGTTCTGTTATGAATATTGTTAAATGATTTATATTTTTGGTAAACATTTTTTGTACCAGTATTTGACATTATTTCTTAATGTAATAATGAAATGAGACTTGCACACAGATGCAACATATTTGTGTTTTTTTGGTAAAAACTTTATTTTAAGGTGTCCTTGTTACACGATACATGTACTTACTATTATAATAACCCTAAGCCAAACCCTAATCCTAAACCTTATCATATAGTAAGTACATGTAGCTAATTATCTTTACTCATTACTTAAATATAAAATTACACTGTAACAAGGACACCTTAAAGTAACCATTTTTTTTCTGTCAACAATGCGATGCTACACACACACACACACACACACACACACACACACACACACACACACACACACACACACACACACACACACACACTTTATTAGTGAACAGCAACAATATACAGTAACATGCTTTTGAAACATAAATGTTAACATCTTTACTATTAAACCAAGCCTTGCAGTAAGTTTGAAAGTGAATCTGTGATAGCGGTACCTTAGAGTGTAGTCGCACCCAGCGGCTGTATAGGGCGTGCTTACAGAGACGTGAGGCTCTGCCCATGTCATCCTTGCCTGTGGTGGCGTTAATGACTTCTAGAGTCTGATCTCCGACCGTCCAGTTCACACTGAAGTTAGGAGCCTTCCCCGGCTGCCGGGCCTCAGCGTTACTGATTCCTGCAGACACACAAATACACTAATCATAGTCCAAAATCACACCCAGAAACAGCCTTGGTGTGTTTTTATGAATAAAAACATCCAGTCTGGCCCTTTTTATGCAGATGACTTGATATAAAGACATTTCTTGAACAATTAAGATGAAATTTGTTTCAAGTTTTCTGCTTTTATTATAAAAAAATAACAGATAAAACAATGTGCTCAAGGGTGTTTATTCAGTAAATGTGTTAGCTTTAGAATTCCCACACACAATATTGTTTAATAAATTTAAACAATCATACTTATGTGTAAAGGTGTCCCCAAATAAGACCCTCAGCAGTAAGACTGATGACTTGTGCTGCTTTACAAGTCTTGCACATGATCTCAAAAAGAGCAAACTAAACCAGAAACAAACCAGAAAGCAGAAACTACTACATTTAAATTAACCGAATGACTACTTGAAAACCCCTGTAGCAATGGAAATTAACTGAAAAACATTTGAAGGCTGCATGCCATTATTAATTAAATCTTTTATTCATTCATATTTATATTCTTAAGTTCATACTGATATTAAAATCTATTAAATATTATACGTTTATGTAATATTTAAAGAATATTTCCGTAAAGCATAAATGGCTCATTGTACTATGCTTTACCTATTTACCTGCAGACCAAGACGACAGGAACAAAAAGGTCGTTCTTAGAGCTCGGGTTGAGTACGCTATGCCTCAACCTCCCACAACACATCATCAAATGGAGATTTTCAGTAGTGAGCCATTAAAAGCTAGTTCTGCTGGGAATCTGATGTAACCCAGTGCAAAAGCAGTGTTGGGTGTTTCTCTTGAAGTGAGAAAGGATATGCACTCAATTCACCGTATATACTTCTCCAAAAGCAGCCAACGTCTCCCTGATGACAAGCGAGTCTATAATATTAGAGCGTTCTCTGGTTGTATTAAGTCTGTCACCCTAACTGAGTTCTTTATTCATTGTTTCGTGCCATAAAAATATGTCACATTCATTCAAAACTATTACATGTGGTAGTTCTGCATTTAAAAGATACTGCCTCTCTGAGTGGCTTTTTGTTAGTTTTGTTAGGGTTAGGCAAACTACTAGTAGTTTTTCTATTTTAAAATACACTCAATACTCAATAATATTATCCAGCAGCTGACTGCATAAATGGTGAATTTTGCAGCACTGACCATTATTGAAATGAACTGAATCAACATTGAACAGAGTTTAACTGAATATTACAGTATTGTCTTTGTCTCATATTTGATGATGTTTGCATCATTGATTTAGTTACTTTCCTGTTCATTACAGTGAAGCTGCTTTGCTTATATGAAGCACTATATAATAAAGGTTATTTGATGTTAACTATTTGACCAACCACATTATATTTTGACAAGAGTTTCTTAACCCTGCTATAGGCTGTACATGAATATTTTCTAATGTGAGAGAGAATGAGAGAAATCAGCAGGGGATTCTGGGATTTCAGGCACGGTATGAATTACTGAAACAGGCTAGCAGTAGAGAGCAGGTCCATCTAAATTCCAGTAATTCATCAAACCACAAGTAAATTGAAGGCGAGTGGGGGAAACTGGTAATAAAATTTGACATGGATGCCATTTTCAATGATTTGGGAGAGGAACTGCGAGCCCGTGTGATGTTGTCTTACCGCTGAGCAGGGGGCGGTTGAGGGAGAATTGCTGGGGCAGGTCTTCGATGTCAGCGATCCGCTGGTACATGGCTCTGGAGAGATGATCAGCGTGATACAGGCTGCCCAGGATGATGCTGGAGAAGTAGATGGGCTCGGTGAAGTAGCTCATCAGAGAGCCCTGGATGCCCACCACGTTCCACCTGCAGGAACAAACACACACACCTCACATCAGTGTCCAGATTTTATATTGGGCATCAAGTGGCAACCTAACACAGACTGACTGTTCAAAAAGTAACTATAATTAATATTGTAATTCATTCATATTACTATGAACTACATAGACCCAACAGTATGCAGATAAAGTTGGAATGAAAATGGAGTTAGATTGGACATGCAACAATAAAAGATATGAGAAGCAAAGTTGATAAGCCTATTTATTACCAGGCTCATTTTTAATGTAATTATGATTCATTTAATTATTATTACACTTTATAATAATATAATTATTTTATTTTATTATTGCCATTTTGCATTATTTTTCCCCTGTTGTATGCAGCCTCATCAAAACAGACCTGCAACCCATTTTTATTGTAATTAATTATTACTAAATTTAATTATAATTATTTAATAACTTTTATTTATTGGCATTTTGCATTGTTTCATCAGTTTTATAATTGACATTTTGCATCGTTTTCCCCCTGCGTTCACAACAGACCCAATTTTTGCCACCCAATTTGATTTAATTATATAACTGATTATAATTAATATTGAATTTAAACATAATTATTTTACACTTTTTTCTTCCGTTGTATGCAACCCCATCAAAACAGCCTTGCAACCAATTTTTGGATTTTTGGCCCACCACTAGACACAATGACTGCACCGTTATTGCACTGACTCACCTTTACAAGAATTCAATATTTTTTCTTTTGCTTTTTAATAGCCTGAAGTTTTTCCAGCAGTTTGACATAATGAAACACCTCTGGGATTCCTAATCTCACTCCATCTAAAGCGCTGTAAAAATTACCATGTACAGGCAGATGGAACATAAGACAATCGTGAACTACAAGAATCACTCACACACACACACACACACACACACACACACACACACACACACACACACACACACACACACACACACACACACACACACACACACACACACACACACACACACACACACACACACACACACAAAAGCAATCTGGCCAGAAGCCCAGATGTGAATGATTTTCAGCAACAGTGGAAGAATTGTTCAATTAGTGCTGTTCTTCCAAACCACCTCATTTACGTCTTCACAGGTCGCAGACTCACCCACTGGGTCTCCCTCCGCTGCCGTACACAATCAGAAGGCCTAATCAAGCTCAAATCTGCTCCCCAAAACAACACCTGCTGTATGCAGCTGAGAAGAACGCAGACTGAAGTGATTGGAGTCGTTCTCTTCAGTCTGACCAATCAAAAGCCTCAGACGCCAGAGAGACATAGTCCAACTTTTGCTACCTTTAATAAGACTACTTTGTTAGCTACAGTATGCACTTCTCTCCTGCAACCAGAACACTCTGCAGCTTATTCAGTTTCTGATGGAGGATATCTAGCCTACTTGCTAATTTACAGATTTGATGACAGTAACCTGGAAAACTGGACAAATCCAGTGATGATTTCATCCCTAAAAGTGTTCATTGCATTAATTTGGGTTTTGGAGAAGCCAGCAAATCAAAAAGGAAGTGATTTTCACATAGTACTTGTGAGTTTTTGTGTGTAATAAGCGGCCAGTGAAAGGACTTTGGGTGGTTGTTTTAAAATGCATAACTTTTGCTACGGTTACGCTCGTTTACACTACTCCGGAGACTTTTGAAAACGCTGCAGACCCCGTTTAAGTTTGTTTTTTTTGGGGTTGCTTTTGTTTGTTTTCGGACCAAAACTGAGACTTTTGAAAACGATGGCGTTGCTGCCCACATTCACTCTGTGTATCCTTCACGACTGTGTAAACAATAACATCATGTGCATTGTACCCATAGATGTACAGGCAGATTCACAATTTGATCGCTCCAAGCACATAGACGCCTCTGCGATCTAAATAATAGGGAATCTACCTATTCATATCTATGGCTGTACTGTACCTGCATGAATGGTCACTTGACATGCGTTTTAGGTTGTGTAGTGTAGACGGAGATTGTTTCTGAAACGTAGCGGAAACGCCAGTGTAGATGAGGATCGTTTTCATTCTAAAACGCCGTTTTAAAACAAAAACGCACTAGTGTAAATGGGGGCTGAGACTAGCCCAGTACAGGAACAAATCTTATCAAAAGAACTATGATGCAGAAAAAGCCAGGCATTACAGATCAGGGTAAGAACTAGCAACCTTTAAGTATATTCAAATATATTCAAAAACATACTTTTTTTTTCTAATAATTATAATATTAAATGTAAAAAATTCAATGATGTATTTGCCTTTAATAAGTGTTAGTCTTTAACTCTAAATTTTTAATTTATTATTATTATTATTATTATTTAATAAATTAATTTAAAATCAAAAGTAACAAAAAATAAATACATTTGCAGTTATTTATTTCAGGGTTTTTCTACATTTAATTTGGTTCTAAATTAGTGTAAAATCATAACAGGAGAGTTTTGACCAGGAAGAGTGTTTAAACACAGACACACTGAAATAAACAACACTACTGTTATTACAGCTACAGTTATTCTTATCATTATTTCAGACACGGGTGGCTCAGCACATCCCTCCACCTGCCGTGTCCCTGTTTGAGACCTACATCTGGTCATGTTACTAGCAGAGCAGGTACAGACCCTGAGGGATGAGACACAGAGTTCTTTCAACACCACACACTCATTCATCTCAGCAGATGAGCTGCTTTTCCTTGAGTGTGAGCTCTGAACATCACTTCTGCTGTGTGTGAGTGTGTCAGACTGTCCCTGAGCAACACATAAACCAGCCCAGCCCTGACTAAACACCGCTTTCCTTTGAAAACCACAGCAATAAACGATATCAGCAAACAATCTGATATAAAACAGATACTGGAAACAAGAAACGCTCATTGTCTGTCACAATGCATCAACTATTGCATCTCTATAGAGATGCTAATACATACAGTATATATGTATTAAAGCGATAGTTCACCCTAAAATATAAGAAAGAAACTCAGATATTTATGGAATGAATTTTTGGTGGGATCATTTCTTTAATATTGCTTTTGCAAAGCAATTTTGCTGTTTTATTTTTAAGATTAAAAACAAAAAACAAAATGAGACAAATTAGTGTTGTAGTTTCAGTGGGGGAACTTAACATTTACATTTTACATTTACATTTATGCATTTAGCAGACACTTTTTTTCCAAAGTGACTTAAATACATTCAGGCTATACATTTTTTTTTGTTACATTTTGTGTTTTATATTTTTATACCAGTATGTGTATTCTCTGGGAATTATCCAATGCTCTACCACTGAGCCACAGGAACAATTTACATAACATAAAGTAAATAGATAATAAACAGAGACTGCGTGACGAGGATGATATATATATGTAGTACTGAAGGACAGTGAGTGTGAGTGTGTGTGTACAAAGAGAGGTATTCTCTCATTAGCAGAGACAGGACCTGTGCTCTCCGGTCACAGCTGTCTCTGACACATCCTTATCTGTCCACTCACAGCTGCTGGGTGGCAGGAGACGACACACTGCCACAGTGACCCCACAGGATGAACACACTCTTCATTTAACTAGGGTTATAGTAATGTTGAACCCATGCACTTCCTTCCCTGTCAGTTATGAAATCTGGTAAGAGCCAATGGGTAATTAAATTCATGAAGCCCTTGTTCTTTTCCCAGCAATGACAGGTTCAGCTTCTACCTAGTGTATAGCGATTAACCAGAAGGTTCTAGACTAATGCTTTTGCTCAGCTGTCTGTTATTCTAATGAAGAGGGCTGACAATAGCTCCGCTCCAAAGGTAAGCGAGCTGCCTAACTAGATAGCATTTTTAGAATTAAAGGTAGGAAGAACATTATGTTCATTACAACTGGAAATGTAGCACTACAATCGAGGAAAGCATTGCGATGAGCACAGAAAAGAGAATTTGAATGTAAAAATTTGAGAATTGTGAATTTGAATAGCAACAAGTAGCATTTTTTTTTTTTAATCTAAATTGTGTCATTATCTAAGTAACATGCTAATGGAAATCAGTTCAGGGCACGAAAAAAGTAATTGCCAACTAATATTAAACATTTAATAATATTTTATATATTACATACATACATACACATATATACACACACACAAACACACACACACACACACATATATATATACATATATATATACATATATATATATATATATATATATATATATAATATATATATATATATATATACATATACATACATATATATATATATATTATATATAATATATATATATATATATATATATATATATATATATATATGTTTTTATTTATCACTTGACAGCGCTAGTATTTTTTATTTTTTTTATTTATTAGGGGTTGCACAGACTAATCACTAGTCGACTTCAATGCTCTGCCATGATGCTTTAAGCTTGACGCAGACTAGTCGCTGGTCCTATAGAGGGCGCAACAGGATAATCCACATTTACGCAGGACTTCCACATTTACGCTCTGTTTCAAACAATTAAAATTACAAATAAATGTATACTCCGAAAGCTCCACAAGACATGTGTGATTATGTTACTGGATGCTAGGGGTGGGCGCTATACCGGTATGAAAGTGACTACCGGTATTATGTTGTTCCACGATATGGATTTTGCGATACTGTGGATATCGTTACATATTCATGAAATCAGATTTTGCATTTATATAGTTATGTTCAATTTGTTACGGTTTGCAAATTTGAACACAATTGACGATAAAGAGTCGAGGCTGAACGTTTTTGTCCTCTTCTGTGTGCAACGGCGTACTAGTGACTAGTGTCAAGTACCCACAGTCAGTGATGGTCTGGGGTGCCATGTCAGCTGCTGGTGTTGGTCCACTGTGTTTTATCAAGGGCAGGGTCAATGCAGCTAGCTATCAGGAGATTTTGGAGCACTTCATGCTTCCATCTGCTGAAAAGCTTTATGGAGATGAAGATTTCGTTTTTTCAGCACGACCTGGCACCTGCTCACAGTGCCAAAACCACTGGTAAATGGTTTACTGACCATGGTATTACTGTGCTCAATTGGCCTGCCAACTCTCCTGACCTGAACCCCATAGAGAATCTGTGGGATATTGTGAAGAGAAAGTTGAGAGACGCAAGACCCAACACTCTGGATGAGCTTAAGGCCGCTATCGAAGCATCCTGGGCCTCCATAAACACCTCAGCAGTGCCACAGGCTGATTGCCTCCATGCCACGCCGCATTGAAGCAGTCATTTCTGCAAAAGGATTCCCGACCAAGTATTGAGTGCATAACTGAACATAATTATTTGAAGGTTGACTTTTTTTGTTTTAAAAACATTTTTCTTTTATTGGTCGGATGAAATAAGCAAATTTTTTGAGATAGGAATTTTGGGTTTTCATGAGCTATATGCCAAAATCATCAGTATTAAAACAATAAAAGACCTGAAATATTTCAGTTGGTGTGCAATGAAGCTAAAATATATGAAAGTTTAATTTTTATCATTACATTATGGAAAATAATGAACTTTTTCACAATATGCAAATTTTTTGAGAAGGACCTGTATAAGGTTAAAATATTTTGCCTGTAATTTTTTTTTCTTATATCGCAATATAATATTGATATCGCCTGGACAGTGTAAAATATCGTGATATGAATTTTAGCTCATATTGCCCACCCCTACTGGATGCTCAAAATTGAAGAGGAGAATGCACATTCTAAACAGGCTATTGTACATTAGATTAGAACAGATAATCGCTGTTCTAATCTAATGCACTGCTGCACTGTAACGCACACACATAGGCTACAGACAGTAGCTCGTATGTCACACGCAGATTGTGCGTGCACAGACTCATTCAGCACGGAAATGTACTGTCAACACTGTTCTGTGATTTCTCAATAAAACAGCTTAGAAACTGAAAAGTTCAAGCACATATTTCTTAACTAAATCCCACAGCGTCACTACTACAAAAGAGACGCTGCCATGTAGAATTAATTCACACACGCAATCGCTCTCACTAATGCATTCATATAAATGTAATCTTTACTGTGCTACTTTATCCATATCTGATTTAGAACGAGCAGAAATCTGTGAGAAATAAAATGACCCAAAGGCAAAAGAACTGATGAAAATGAGCTGTTATAGGAGCAATAGCCATGTGGGCAGCGCTGTGTCATATGCCATAGCTGCGCACAAGGGGTTTGTCACAGCTCCAGACTTATTTGTTCATCAATGACGTCATCAGGGACTAGTCGACTTTGACTCGACTCTAATCACATAAAAGTCGACTATATACAGAAGTCGTTAGAAGTCGTTATATACATATATATATATATGATTAAATATTTTTTTTCTTAAATTGTATTTATATGTACTTATATATACACATATAATTATATTTAATAAAAATATATATTTTTTTATAAAAAATATTATAAATTCAATATTATAAATGCATACAAATCTAAAATACAAATGTATATATTTTATATTTTTATTATTAATATTTAATATTTATTTTTTAAATTACTGTTTGTATATATAATTTATTAATGGTCAATTAAATATTTAAAAAAAATTAAATATTAAAGATTTGAATATTTCCCAGTGAACATAAGTTAGGTAAAAAATGTTAGCCTAAATGCACTGTTGGATAAAAGCGTCTGTAATATTTTTTAATAATTAGCTATAATGCAACAGCTACTAACAGTTATAAACTTCAAAAACACTTTTTAGGAAAATGAGGACATTAAGTGTAAACCATCACTGGCCCTGGGACATCCTTAAAGCTGAGCTCTGCAACTGATGTTGTTGCTGATACAGAGCATTCAGGTTCACTTACACTGATGTATTTGGCAGATGCTTTTATCCAAAGCGACGTTGACTATATTCAAGATTCATGTTTGTATTTGATCTGTTCACATTATCAGTTAGGATGTCTATGTAGATATGCACATGTGTGTATACATGCTCCTAAACTACCTTGCGATTTTGTCACTGCATGACATCGTAAGCAGCCTCTCGCCCTGCAGAACTCCGTCCCACGTCTGTATAGTGTTACTAGAGCGCACCGGGATGGTTCCCTCTCCAGACTCGATCTTGGTCCTCAGTTGGCCCCTTGCCTTCCTGTTTGGGTGTCTGTCTCCCTGGTCTGAGGACAACAGAAAAAAAACAAACAAGAATTAAACAGCGAAATAAATATTTAACAACGAGTGGCACTTACAGGCGATGTTTCTAAACTTTTTAATCTACTTCAACAAACCAACAGATTTAATCAACCAATAACGCTAACTTAAAAACAGTAATTGTGTTTTTTTTTTTTACTGAATAATTGCATCACATATAAAGCCAAGCAAATTGATTTAAACACAACACTCGAGAGCAGAATTAATCAGGCCACAAGGGGAGTCGACAAAGCCAGCTAATTAAAAACACTGATGAAATTTATTTTTGAAATGCAGTCAGACACTCGAGTGAAATTATAATGAAATTCGACCTGATCATAAGAGGACCCATCCTGATCTTAATTGAATACAACTATTCAGTTTTGATCATTCATTTCAAACAAGTGTTTGAGTAAAATATCATCCTCATCCACCTCCCGCTAGATCCTGTATAAAGAACGGAAGAGCTTGGTTTATTAAAGGCTCCGTCTCACCCTCTACACCCGCCTCGTGCGGAGAGAAGATCCGAGCGTCTCCACAAGGTGATGTGCTGATGTAAAGATGAAACTGGACGTTGTCTTTCAGCCGGTAGCCACGTTTGTCACACTGCGTGAATATGGACTTTTGGTGCTCCTCTTTATTGTTACTAAATTTAGAGACAAACAACAAAAAAATTATTGATACGTACAGATATAAAACTGTATGAATATGATTATTTTGAGAGATTGTGACTGCAATTTGAACTTCAAGATGATAAACATTTAAAGGTGTGATCAGTATATTTATTAAATATCTCACACAGATTTTTGGTACCTAGTAAAAATAATATTAATACAAATAATAATACGAAGAAGAATTGTTATTATTATTATAGATTCTAGAATTTTTATAACTTCATTTTCATAAATATTTCGCTAGATCACAGCATTTGGTGGTTTACTAAATTGCAAAAGGCTAGCTCACAATTAATCTGTATTATGCATATTGTATTCTGAGTATAAATATTACATATTTCACATGTACACTATTTTTCAGAACAACTAAAATTACAGTTAAAAAATATATACACTTAAAAATAAAAATATATAAATAGCTCTATTATTTAATATAGATGTATTATTCTTTTTATTTTTTTTTTTTTTACAGAATACACCTTGGATACAGTATATGGGATATATATATATATATATATATGTGTGTGTGTGTGTGTGTGTGTGTGTGTGTGTGTGTGTGTATGAATCATAAAACCACAACATTGATGATTTAATAAATTGCAAAAGGCTATATCATGATTAATCATATCTTAACGCTGAGAGTGTGTGTTTGTTATTTGTGTGTGTACATATTGTGTGCTATTTTGTTACTTTATTATCTTAAATATATTTCCATATTTATTCAATTCAATCACAGCATTTTGTATTTTAATAAATTGGAAAAGTCCCTGATTCATCACTATTAATTGTGCATCTCTATTTAAACTGTATACAATAACACAAAATATTAAATTAAAAACTGTTTATGAGTTTAATTTCCCTTCCTGCTAGGCTAAACATCCATCATGCTGTGTTGACATATGAGACATACACAGACATGCAGGACAGTAAAGGTAGCGTCTCACCTTAAGAAGTGCTCCAGCTGCATGTAGAGATACCTGATCAGGGAGCGACGAGCAATGATTTCAGCGTGACAGTCGTTGAGCGCCAGGCCACGGTCGCTCATATACTCGCCGTTTATACATTTGGTTCCCGTGGAGACGCAGATGACCTGAGCATCCTTGACATCAGTGCCTGAGTGAAACATACCAACAGAAATCACACGACATCCACTCACACCTGAAAACTACTGCAATGAAGTCTAGGAATATGGAAGCATAAGAAATGCACAGATTAAGTTCTGATTCCTTGATTTCATTATCGATTCTTTAGTTCTTTTAGAAGTAAAAGCATTCTTGAATTCAAGTACATGAAACAAGTCTCATCAGTAATTGATTCATATCGATGACTAATGAGTCTTTTTGACTGATTCGCTGGCTCAGAGCCATTTGGCGAGAGAATCCAGATGTTTGTTGTTGCCGTTTTTTTTTTTTTAAGTGGAAACATTTCTGAATAAGATGTTCTCAGTTCTAAACCCGGTGCAGAACTCTACCTGTTGTCATGACAACACCAGCAAGAACTTTCCGTCGCGCGTGTGGAGACGTGAAGTTGTCAGTGAGCTCGCTGAATTTGTCCACTACCAGACGAGAAACAGCATCTGCAAGGACCTGGTGAAGAGCATACAGATGTCAGACTTCACATCAGCAATGCATGAACACACATTAGTATATTCAATATACCGCTATAGACAGGCATGGAATATTCAGAACAATATAGACATCACGGCTAAAGTCAACATTAAGGCATAAAAACACGCTCTTTGTCTTATTGTTCAAGACTCAAAATTGTTCAAAATTGCGTGATATAAACATGCAATTCAGGCAAAAATGTAAGATATAAAATCAGAATTTTTCAGAATTTTTTCACAGAATTTCGCAATTCTGTCTTTTTTTTCTCTGAATTATTTTGCAATTCTGTTTTTGTTTTGTCTGTGCCATGGAATACAAATATAAAAAAGGTAATTTTAACATGTAAATCTTAATTCTGAGAAAAAAAGTCTGAACTGTGAGAACAAAAAGTCAAGTCTTATGAGACTGTAAAATGTATTATCTTGCAATTCTGAGTTTATATCTGGCTATTTTAGAGAGGAAAAACAGAATTGTGAGATATAAACTCAAAATTGCAAGAAAATCCAGTTTTTATTGTTTTAATCCCCTGGCAGAAACAAGCTTTATATACTGTAGATGAGTCCATATATGGGTTTTTATCCTCTCCCCTTCAACCAACGTGCTTTAATATGTAATATCCACTTCTCATCATAATACAATCAATTCCCGATCAAGGCTCACCATTTTTCCTTTTTGAATATGCAATTCCACCAAGAAAAAACTGAGCTAAGTAAAAGTATAATACAGAGTTTTAACGTAATATACCGTTTTTTAATGGAACAAGAACAAATTTAATTCAACAGAAAATATTTCAAAGAACCTGCCCCTCTATGGACGACTGTAAAGCAAAATTTACCGCAGACCTCAGATTCACCTTCTGCTGCTGCAATATAATATCAATATTTCATCAAAACCCTTATGTCATCTCGGTGAATCCTTTTCGCTAACTGTGCCCTCCACTTTACATTTCTTAAGCTCCCTGTTAATATGCTGGAAAACGATTATGCATCCCAGGGAAAAATCAATGGGCGAATGGGCAAGAATTAGAGACATTAGTCTAATATTACTTCCCAAATACTTCGGAGTCACTCGATCGGAGACGGCTAATGGGAGTTTTAAGCGGAGCGTACTCTCAATATATTATCAGGAGACAGTGAAATCTCCCAGCGAACAGAAGGCTGCGTTTTACTCTGATGATAAAACACAATAGTTTCCACCATCATCTTTATTTGCTTTCATTTCCCATTAGCGCCTGGGGACAGATGACAGGAAATTCAATGGCCAACGAGACACTGACAGATTTCACAGGACAGCAGCCTAGAAAACTAAGAAAGTGGAAAAAGGAGGCTAACACAGACATAAAAAAATCATTTCAAAGACAAATAACATTCCTGAGATTATATAACACATTTTATATTAATAACAGGATTTTTTTTTTTTACAGTCTGTTCATTAAACATTTATTATGGTAATATTGTATTAATATTATCTATAACAATATAATAAATAATTAATAATTTTAATTGGCAATTACAGTTTAAGTAAATTTCCAAGTAATGGTATATATCAAAATATAATGTCATTTTATGATTATCTTATAAATATTAGATAATTTTATTATTAGCTAATAATTGCTTATAAAATATAAATATAAAAGTCCTTTTTTATATAATCCAATGATTACATATAATTATTAATTAGTTATTATATAAAAAAAAATATTTACCTATATACAGGATTTATTACATTATATGATTTATTTAAAATAGGCATTACCATAAGGTTATTAAAATGTGGCATTATCTGTTACATTTACAGCAAAAACTTATACTGTGACATAAAACACAACTTTACTAATTACAGTACTCAGACCATTATATACACTGCTATATTATTCATCCTTCCATTCTGGACATGAGGTCACACTCAAGTCCAGGAAAAACTGAATGCCTGAAGCGTGACGAGAGTCTATTTAACCTCTCGCCATCTGGCTAAAGCAAATACACCCATCCACCTCGGGTCTCATATTGACATCATGTTAAATATGTGGCTATCAGATTAGGGATGGATAATAGGGCTTCTGCATTCATGGCGCTGTATCTGTCATGCAGACAAACAGCCCAAGAGCCATCAGCATCAGAGACAGCACTGCTCTTTAGTGGACAGGTAGTGGGCAGGCTGAAACAAAATGTTCTTGTTTTGACACGGTTCAGAGGAAGATGTTAATTAAGATTGGGTCGCTTCCAGACCTGGCCTTATCTCAAAAGCAGGATTAACAGAGGATTTTAGAAATGTGTAAATAGACGTCTTCTCACACAAACGCCAGTCGTTGTTGGTCATTTCAGCTCACTGTGTTGGTTCACTGGCAGAAGTGAGCAATATATTGAATATGCATGACATATAACCAATGCTTTGCTAGTGACATGACATTAAACAACATGGTGAACACCAATGGGATTTTTAATTGGCCATCAAAATTTCCTAATGACAAGTTCAAGGTCTTTCTTTGTCTCACAACTTGCAAAAACACTAAAAAAGTCATGATTGGTAAGTTTGATTCATTTGAAACAAATGAATCAGTTCAGGCCAATTAAGCAAATCAATGTAGAACTTCAAATTTTGTCTGATGCAAGTCAATGTAAGATTTCAATATGTCCGAATCACTCAAAAATGCTCAGTCTCAACATGAGAAGTTTTATATATAAATTAAAACATTTTTGTAAAGATGTATGAAGATTAAATAATAAGTGCATTTATGTTGGTAAGTATATAAATGAAGATTATCATCAAATGGAATAAAAAATAGAGAAATTGTTTAAGCTATATCACTCAATCCATCCCAATATTTGAACAGAGCTCATCTTCATTTTCATTAGGCTTTGTTCCTAATGAAGACGGCCATTTGTGCTGGCTTTGCGCATTAAGTTATAAAGGCTTAGATTATGATCTCCGATAAACTTAAACGGATCAGAAGCTTCAATTAAACACTATGAGATGTAAAGGACCGATTTCTTATAGTCATCAGATTGTTACAGATCTGATCCAATCAGACTTTATCAGCCAGTCTGGTGTGTGCGCTACAGGAAGTCACAGTTTTTAAAGTTTTTAAAGGTTGAAATGAGGTTCAATATTAAAGTCTGAGTTTGTGAAAATATCCACTTTTATTAATCTATAATTTTAATGCAATCTTCAATAACATTTCTTTACCAATTGAGGCCTGCATATATCTAGGGTATAAATGAACCATTACTATTTAATAATTAAACCACCTTTTAAAAACTTGGTGAATAAACTAAAAGGTTAAAGGCCATTTGAGATGCATGGGAATTGATGTGTCTGTGTTGTGTGTTGATGTTGTCCAACCAACATCTATTTGGCTTTCGCATTGCGTCTCAATATCTAACTTCATAGTTCATCTAGTGGTTTTTGAAAATGCTTGGTGTGAATGAACTCTTAATGGGACAGTTCACCTAAAAATTTTAATTCTGTCATCATTTACTCACAATCATGTTTTTCCAAACCCATGAGACTTTGAATAATGTTTGAAACACAATTTAAGATATTAAGATATTAAGAAAGTCCAGGTGCTAGAACAAACCTCATTGGTTCATTGTTTAGACTGAAATAAAAACCTAAATGAATCATATAAAGTTTCATAACTCTTGGACAAACCATTGCCTTTGGTCCATAATCCATAATAACACTTTCTTCAATGAAAAAGTCCATTATCTGTTGTTCTCTCACATCAAAATCACTGATATATTTGTAGAAGTGTTCTGGACTGTTTTCGCTTGTAAATGGTCTGTGCATATTTCTCTCCTGATTCAGGCGAGAAGACTTTTTTCACTGGAGAAAGCAATATTATGGATAGAAGACTAATCTTTTAACTGAAAGCAAAAGTTTTGAGTTAAAAACCATCTTGATGATGGATTTGTTTATTATAAACATGCAGCTTTTTGACTCAAGACATTAACTGATGGACTAGAGTTGTGTGGATTACTATTGGATTATTGCGATGTTTTTGGCTGTCTGCGACGGCACCCATTCACTGCAGAGGATCCATTGGTGGGCAAGTAATGTAATGCTAAATTACTCCAAATCTATTTCAATGAAGAAACAAACTCATCTATGTCTTGGATGACCTGAAGGGAAGTGAATTTTCAGCCAGTTTTCATTTTGGAAGAAAAATTCCTTTATTAAACTTTTTGGATGTTTTGGTTACCTGGACTTTCACTGAAGGGACAGCAAATGACCAAAGAAATTTCATTTTAGGGTGAACTATACATTAGTCAGGCCACTATGAAAGTCTGAGGTGTAGATCTCTTACCTGCGGCAGGTGCAGCTGTAGCCCCTCTCTCGGGATGGGTTGGCGTGACGGGGTCTGGTCCAGTTGCATGTTGAAGAGCGCTGACAGAGCCGCTTGGGCAGCCCGAGCTTTAGCAAGTTTCTTATTTCGTCCTGAGCCCTCAAATGTCTGCGAGTCCACGGTCACCGACATCACAAAGTTCTTAGCGTGGCTCTCCCCGCTCTCCGACACAAACTCGTATTTGAGGCCCGGCCGCAGCTCATTGAGAATCATGACAGGGTTTTTGCCGCTGGTCGAGGAGGTGAAGGAGGAGGGCGGCGGCAGCGGCGCCTGCACAAGGCTGTTCGTACCTGGTGCCTGGGGCACAGGATACTCTCCCAGCGGTTTTAAGGAGCCGTTGCCATTGGAGCCCAGAAAAAATGTTTCCTCGGACGGTGCCGGCGTCTCAAACCCGTTGAAGAGCATGTCAGGGAAGTCAGCCTGGTCGGAGGTGAAATCTGTGTTGACGGTGAGAGTACGGCCCATGGCCATGTGCGCCTCGGATGCGTTTGGGAACTGCACAAAGGAACGCAGAGCCTTCTCAGCTGCATTTAACTTGGCCTTTTTCTTTTTTCTTAGGCCTGGAGCGATCGATCGAATGACTGTTAGTTTAAACTGTACGTTAATGACGAAGGCGGGTGGACTGGGCCGGGTCTGTGTGAGAGGGTTGTTTTTAATGCAAGGTTTGTTTTATTTCGTTTGCATCAGGGCGTTCTTGGGCAGAACCGGCCCTGGTGTTTTCTTACGTTTTTTGGGTCTGAATTTGGAGTGCGCGTGGCCATTGTTGCCCTCCTCCAGGGGCCGCTTGCGACCCCCTCCTCCACTACCATTAGGGAGCTGCTCCACCAGGCCAGCTCCCTCCTTAGAAGAGACGTTGTCCAGGTTGCAGTTTTCCTTTACGTCGGTGCTGCATGAACCTGCGGTGCCCAGAAAGAGTAACTTACAACGCCTTCGTTGCAGGATCTTGTAAATGTAAAATTTATAGATTCCTTTATCTCTCTTTGTAACCGAACAAGTGATGTGTGTTCCTTTTGTTGTGTGTGCCGAGGGATTCTAGCATGACACATTTTTAGAGTAATCTTGTGAAAAATCATAATGAGAGAAATTTCAGAAATGACACTACACAAAAAAACAAATAAAAAAACAAACAAAAAAAAAACAGATTAATTAACATAATTAAGGAAGACCATGAGGTATAAAATCTAAATGATCATAATCATTAGTTTAATTTAAAGTACAGTTTCAGTTTTGCAGGCAATGGCCCATGCAGAGTCAATCAATCATCTCGTTGGAGATAAAATATGTATTAATAGAGAACAAAAGCAAAGCTTTAAAAAGACTAATAGCTACTTAATAAGGCTCTTTTTGAGGGATGACAAATGCACTTTTTTCAGGTACTTTCATATAAATAGAGGTTATGAAAAAAAAAAACACTAAACTGGGTTCACAATAAAAAAAAAGTTAAATATTTGTAAAGTTTTTAGTACGGCGGGTTTTTTTTATTTCTCTATCAACCTATCAAGCATCATATTTCGACCCAAAATCAAAAGAAAGAATAAATAACTGTAAATAAATGAATAAATACTGCAGTCAGTTCCTTTATAAAAAAAATAAATAAAAAAATACACTAAAAAAATGTAACTAAATAAATAACCAAACAAACACAGACAAGCCTATGTGCAATTATTAGGTTTGGCACTTTGTGTGGATGACACTTTATATTTATGTAACAGTGCTTTTCACGCCTTAAGGTTTTAGAAATCAAATGAAATAAACACTATAACAGTATAAAAATATAAATGCATAAAAAATAAGGCAACATATTAAATTGCATACATTAATGTGTTAACTGTGACAGTAAAACCAATAAATAAAATAAATAAATGAAATATATACTTTTTTTTTTTTGATGTTTGGGTGAAATTGAACCTGGACAATTTTTTTCATTAGCCTTATCTCATGTGTGTTTATTTACAGGTCACAAATGTTTTACCGTAATAAGCAGATGAACACACATCATCATGTTCAGTTCACAAAGCTGATGGAACTTTGGCTAAATTTTCATTTATAACATCCTTCAGCAAAAGCTCGCTAGGTTACTGCTTTCAGTGCTCTGGTAGAGAGAGAATAGCATCCGTGAACAGTAGGGGAACAGAGTAAGAGCTCTCTGCAAACAGTAGGAACAACAGGGTGGATAAGGGAGTGTGTGCAAGGCAGGAGGAGAAATAAAATGAAGACATCTGAGAAGAGAGAAAACATGGCAGGGGCAAGAGAGAAAACATGGAGGAGAAAGAACGAAAGAGAGATAAAAAGGGAGAAAGAGAGAAATATACAAAACAGTCTGGAGCAGAATCTGAAAAATCAAAACCCTTCTTATACGTGTGAATGCACATCCACATTACACACACACACACACTCACACTCACACTCACACTCACACTCACACTCACACTCACACTCACACTCACACTCTCTCTCTTGTACTCTTCAGCTCGTGTAATCAATTTGACCACATGTGATCAATTTCGGCCTAAATGATGGAAAGCACTCTTGATAAAACAACAGCTTTGTTCCAAAACCTAGTGAGCTGCCTACTTGGGTGGCATTTTAAAGCATCATATGCCACCCAAAAGGTATTGTGTGCATATTCAATCTCATAATTCACTGCGACAAACTCCATTCACTCTTATAATACATTTAGAAACAAAAGTATCAACAAAACATGCCATCTAATTAAAACGGACTATTTTACTTTCATTTGTGTTTGTTATGTATTTTAATGCTTATAAGAGTAATGAGTCAAATAATTCATTCAAATCTGTGCTTTGTGTGAGGATCCCTTTTTGTATGATGCTCCCCATCTAGAATGTTACAACAGTACGGTTTAATTTCAATTAAGATGTGACCATAGAAGTAGACAGCAAGGCAGGTCGCGACTCGCTAGGTTTCAGAATAAGCCAATGTTACATGAAAAACAAAGAATCCCCAAAAGATTTGTGCAATGCAACTTAACTTTAACAGCCCAGGAAAAACAAAAACAGCTTAGAGATGTTCAAGCTGTCAGTTTAGAGAGCTGCCCACCTTCTACTGAAAGTAAAATCAATCGAACATGCATAAAAAGCATAAAACGTATAGTTCTTACAGTTGGAAGTTAAAAATATTGCCTCACTACGTGCTACACATTTTTCTTAAGTTTTAAATAAAACAGAACATTAGTGTGAGTTTAACAAGAAAATACTATCGTTTTAATCTTTCTACTTTAGTTACAGTACTTACTAATTCTGTGTAATTATTTGTGAAATTTACTAGCAATTTCTAAGTGAAAATCATTCCTATTCCATTTTTTTTTCCAGTGCATGCAAAAGCAAACATGTGCAGAGGCACCTACAGCCTAAATCACATAGAAACAAGATTCTTTTTCCTCTAGAGCCATGAACTTTGTGTGTCCAGTAACAGTGAGGTGCATTGACTACTTTTGTGTGCATCAGTAGTGTCAAAAATACGCATATAACCATCGCTCCTGCCAAGAAATGAATTGCTGTGCATAATCCTATAGTTTTCTGCTCCTACCATCTACACCTGATAGAGAAATAAGCACAGTCACAGGTATTAAACTTCTGAATATCAAGTATGCTTATCTGCAGAAAATCTAAATAAGAAAGCGTCCGCTTCACTACAGACCAGTAATAAATGACGGGAGCCTCCATTGTCAGTGGCTCTGAACAGAAGCAGCTGAGTGATGGGACAATAGAGGGTTACATTTCCTCTGGGTTAACAACTCTTCCCAGAACCTTCTATTCACAGCACTGCTGAATGAAGAGGAACGAGACACAGAGAGAATGCTGTGTATTTCTTGAATCCGATCAGTCTTCTTTGATCACGTTCAAGTAAAGTGCAATGAATTAGGGAATGCAGCATTTTTTGACATACTCACAGTTTGATGGTTCTATGTCTTTTTTGTCACCTTGTTTTAAAACACTGTTTATTAGTGTTTTACAACAAATTAATTTTTTTTTTTTTTTTTTTATCTATAATATGTTTTCAATTATTTAGCTACATTTAAAATTTGCAACTGCAAATTTATTTCCTCTGAATAAATTGTTAATTTGAATACATGGTCAAATTAACAAATATTTCAATATTTATATTCATCTACGACATTATTGTGAACCACAATTTTTCGTTTTTGTTATTTCATTGACTATTAAATGCCATTTCAGTTAGATGAAAACATACTACAATAATCAAAACTAAAAGTTATTTTCATCAAAAGACAATAAATAAATAAATAAATAAATACAGTTGAATTGTGTTCTGCATGGATTTTTTGCTTGTTTTTTTTTTTTTACTCCATGCCAGATTCTTTCATCTGTTTTCATAGCAAAAAAACAAACAAACTTGATTTATAACATTTTTAAAGATATTTAAGACCCATTTCCCCCAAATATCCTAACTAAATTTGGATTAACTTGATAAAAAAAGATAGATAAATAAAACTATTAATAATATAAACAGAATAAAACAATTCTCTCAGAGGAGTAGAAAATTCCAATCCAATAAAATATGTGTCAGACACAGCTCATATAGGAGGCTTTTTGAATAGACTAAAAATGCGATATAAAACTTCTGTCCATGTTTAAACCCTCGTAACAGCTGGGATTGTTCGGTGTGAGGGGCGTAGAGAGCGACGGGAAGTGAACTGTTCACTAAGTGACACATTAGTTAAGGGGAGTGTGCAGGGCTCTGTGCTTTAACGGAGGGTTCGGGGGTCAGATACGAGCACTCACTCATGTTCTCCTCCTCATCAACATCCATGGTGGTGAAACGCCTCGACTGGCTCTGCGCTTGCTGAGCCATGGCCACACCTGACAGAAACACAGACACATCATCATTAGCGCTGTTAGCTAAAGTGAGCTAAATAACTATAATCACAGTTACTTTAGCTTAACCTTGGGGTCAGGGATTTGTTCAACCCCCTGACAAGAAGCATTAAACACACCTACACCGTTTGCACTACAGACATAAATGTAGCCTCAGACCTTAAATCATGTGGCTTGTTGAACTATGCTATTACTTCAACAAGTGACTGAATTCATGATTTTCACCTGATGGATGCCAACCACTCCACAGACTTACATATGCTGTAACTATATATATATATATATATATATATATATATATATCCCATGGTTGGTAATACTTTCGATACTTTCGAAAGAAGTCTCGTGCTTACCAAGGCTGCATTTATTTGATCAGAAGTCCAGTAAAAACAGCAGTATTGTGAAATATTATTACAATTTATATTTTAATATACTTTTAAAATGTAATTTATTTCTGTGATGAATTTTCAGCATCATTACTCCAGTCTTCAGTGTCACAATCCTTCAGAAATCATTCTAATTTGCTCAAGAAACATTTCTTATCATTATCAATGTGGAAAACTGTTGTACTGCTTAATATTCTTGTGGAAATGTGATGCATTTTTTCTTTTTTAGGATTCTTTTATGAACAGAAAGCTCAAAGGACAGCATTTATTTAAAACAGAAATCTTTCATAACATTATAAATGTCTTTAAATTCATCTTTGATCAATTATTTATTTATTTATCTATTAATTGAAAATCATTTCGAATTCAGACTGAACCCCAAATGAAGAATCAGAAAAATCATTCATTCTGATTCGTGAACCAATTTGACTGATTCAACAGAAAAGAATCGACTCAAAAGAACAAATCATCCATACGTGCGACATAAGTTATATTCTACACATAACAAAAACTACAGCATTATAGAAAATGTACATGACTTTTCCATGTCTGGAAAATACGATTTTAAAATTCCCTCATACTACCAAAACCGTTTCCATGACTGTGGGAACCATGTGAATAGTAAAATGACAAATTCAAGAAAACAAACACACTCCCCTCCAAATCCTTAGTCTCACTGAAAATGACACTTTACCATAAGATCTGGTGTTTCAAGTATCAAAGAGAGAGCATTGGCAGTCATATAATGTCTCTAAATAATGGCATCATGCATCCCGAGCTGCTTCAATTAGACAGGCGAGTGGAGCAGTGCGAACAAGAGGAAAAGAAGAGGAGAAGAGAGGTGAGAAGAGGACAGAAATGAAAGACGAGAGCAGAGAATAGGATAGAAGAGGAATCAAACATCATTGACTGCGAGGTTAAGCCTACAGTAAGTGTATAAATATTCAGCAGGAGAAACTAATCTTTGAGAGAAAGGGCCGTGCTTGACAGGCCGTAATAGCAGGAGCAGTCTATTGTGACTTTAATATCCATTCGATTAGACCTCATCTTCAGCTGCCTCGGAGGAAAAATACAGTTATTGACATCAACGGGCTTTTAGTCCCCTTGACACGGATGCCACTTGAGCTCAGGTGAAATACTGTATACAACACAAACACATGAGGAAATTAAAAAAAAAGAGCTCATAATAGAGTGGAGATACAGGGCTGCGTTGACTTGAGGCTATAGTGAAGTGGCTTTTATACAGCGATGTGACACAGAGCCGATACGGAGAGCTTCTAGATTAACTGAAAGAAAAGACGCTGTCAAGGAAATAATGTCAGTATTTCTGCTTTCTCTTTCTTCATAGACACATTTTAAAGGGATAGTGCACTGACAAAAAATGTAAATTCTGTCATTATTTACTCATGTGGTTCCAAAACTGTCTGACTTTCTTTCTTCCGTGAAACATAAAATTTAATTTTACAGAAAAACATCTGAAAAAAAAAAAAAAAAAAAAAAAACTGTTGATCAAATTTTTCACCCACTATACAAGTTCTATGACAAATAAGGATGCCTAAAAAAATGAAAAGAGGAAATCTATTAAAATTCTAATTAAGTTATATGGTGAATCTAATTAAATTACAGTTGAGGTCAAAAGTTTACATACACCTCGCAGAATCTGCAAAATGTTAATTATTTTACCAAAACACTAAGGGTCATATAAAATGCATGTTATTTTTTATTAAGTTCTGACCTGAATAAGATATTTCACATAAAAGACGTTTACATATAGCCCACAAGAGAAAATAATAGTTGAATTTATAAAAATGACCCCTTGCAAAAGTTAACATACGCTTGATTCTTAATACCGAATACTTCAACTTTTTGAATCAGAAGATCAGAGTAAATTGAACTTATTTTGTCTTCTGGCAAAGACGTAAGTATCTTTTGTAGCTTCTGAAGGGCAGTACTGAATGTCAATAATTATAAACTTAATTTAAAAATTAAAAGTCACTGTCTGTAATAACTTAATATATCAGGGCTTTAAAAAAATAAAAAAGTATGATGTCATAGACCAAACCATTGAGCAACACCTTCACATATCAGTCCTAAAGCGCAGACACTCCATGTGAGATGGAAAGCCATGAAATCCAATGAAAGCCATTACAAAGCACATAAAGCAGCCAATCACAGCTCTCTGCTTTCGCTCTGGCCCATTCTTCACGGGTGACACTTTCTTAAGCTAAACTAAATGGCCTAATTAATCTGGTCTAATGGTGGGTGACATCAAATATGCTACCACAATTATTATCCTATTAAAGATTAATATTCTATAAGAAAATTGAAAAGAGTCAGGGGAATGGTGTTGTGGGAGTATTTGTCTGAGCAAAGCTGAAATTTCAGCAGGCGTCAAACGGCTCCTTGATTTTTCATCTCTCTGCTCTTTTCTGCTCTTTCTGGTCTGCTAATGGTCTATGAAACTCAGGCTCGTTTTGTGTATGTTGCTTCTGATTTCACTTCGTCTGCCATTCTCATTTACCCACGAATCCATAAATCAGCTTCAAACTACAAGTGGAAGATAACAAATGCGCAGGAAGGGTGCGGTGACAGCGTTTTGGGAGGCAGCTGAATGTGTCATCTGCTTCAAGCACAGGTGACTGGAGGCCATGAAGGTCATTGTCTCAGCTTCACATCATGCCTATACAGGAAGCGACTGATGCTGTGACTGATCACAGACCAAAAAACTGTAATCTTGAAGATCAACAGTAAGAAGAAATAAGAAATAACATGAAAATAAAACCTGGTAAAAACAGTAGTTAAAAATCCAGCAGTTTTGTTTAAATACAAAACAATGAAAAACAATAGTAATATAAACAAATATTTTAAAAATAATAACATATATAATATAAATAATATACAATTTTTTTAATAAAATTAATATTTCAAAATAATCACCTCACAATAATCAATCTCACAATTCTGTGTGTATTTGTGTATAATTATTTGTGTCTTTTTTTTTTTTTTTACATATTACAATTCTGTTTTTTTTTTTGTTTTCTCCACCACAGAATTATATTATAAAAAGTTAATTGCAACTTTCTAGCTCATAGAACTGCTAGATAAAAGTCTGAATTTTGAGATAAAAAATTTAAATAATAATAATAACTGTGACTATTTACCCTGTGGTGGAAAAAACTTCCATAGTAGTGTGTTCAAAATGCAAATGATTTTTTTTAATATATTATATTTTACGTATTTTATGTAGGTTTTATATTTATATAAATTTATATGAAAATTATATATATAAGAAACTACTGCCTATGTAGCTAATCAGCCACTTGTGTCACATTCATTTCTGTTAGGACCTTAGAAGCTCACCATGGGTTGGACCAGAGTCACAGACTCAAGAGTAACCACTAGAAAGGTGTTGACACTGGAACCCAAGCCATGTCACATTTGGCTTGTTTCTGTGGGCTCTGAGGGCAGCGAGAGGAGATTACAGGATTTCCTGTTTGTACAGCTGTGTCATGTCCCTCCATCTCTGAGTACACACAGTCCAGAGACAGTTTAACTAGCAGCTGGACACACATCAGTTCATTAATGTTACTAGTCAAACACACAATCAGAGACCAGCTTCTGTTGTTTCAGAGGATCCCAAAGCCAGCTTAGGGGCTTTTAAAATCCCAGCATGAATTTCTCAGAGTGCATCATCTCAGGACACTGTGAGAGCAAGCACTTCTGCAATAACAGAGAACAGCAATCCAATATGAAAGCAAAAATAACAAACCTCTGCTCATGTGGCTGATGTAAAAGTGCAGGACTGTGAAATACAGTTATCTGGGAGATGTACATGCACTCTCTGATTTGTTTTTCATTCATCTCGCATGGCTGTGTGGAGAAGATGTTCAATACAGCTCTCTTGGTGTCTGGCTATAAGACCATAGCGCTAGAAAAATAAAGCTCTCTTCTTTGGATAAAAGTATTTGCCAATGCATAAAAATCTAATTGTAAAATATAGATAAGAACCAATGGCATTATGAAAGGTAAAATTTACAGTAAATGATTATTTCATAATTATAGTCCATTCCCCACACAAAACACACACACACACACACACACACACACACACACACACACACACACAAAAAAAAAAAACACTTTTCGATTCAAAACAACACAAGGGTGAGTAAATAATTATCATTTTTACAAACTGTCCCTTTAATTAATCTGGATTCAGGCAGATTTACTGAATAGAAACTACTATTTTTTAGTTTGTGTGCCTGTCACTTTGTAGTTTGCACCATTATTTTATGATTACATTTCAGATTATATCTTCATAAAAGCAAATTTTCCAAAAGACAGTTTTGCCAAATAAGCTTAAAGTAGGGGTGGACGATATGGCAAAAATTTATTACATTTTTTATTTTTTTTCAGGGAAATCACGATTCACAATTTCAGCACGATTCTTTGTCATGTTGATTTTACTATTTTGCAAGTTGTCTGAGCTGTATAGCCAAACTAATTTCTCTATTTTAAAAACAAACCTTTACAAGGTAACAAAATATAAAATTAAAAATTATATATATATTTTTTCCCAAATGGTGTCAATGGGGACCAGCAACTGTTTGGTTAGTCACATTCTTCAAAATATCTTCTATGTTCAGCACAAGAAAGAAATTAATAAATGTTTGGGACAATCTGAGAGTGAGTAAATAATGACAAAAAATATTTTTGAGTGAATTTTCCCTTTATGATAAAGGGGCAGCATGTTTAGTACTATTAGTCTGCTGTCACTTTAAGAGCTGCAGGCGTCTAATATACAGGCACACAGCTTACACATGCAGAATGAATGCTGTAACAGTGTCAATATGAGCACCGAAATGAATTTTCACCACACTAGCCTGAGGGAAGAGGTGAAATCAAACTCTCACAGGTGATATTTTCTGGTTTGCACAATGCTCCAGTGGGAACATGCATAAAGAGATGATTTAGCTGCATGTTTGGCATTGTAATTGGCAAAAGCATTCCCAGCTCTCAGTTCTTATCTTTCAAAGATGTGATTTAGAGCAAACTGATGTGCGTTTCGGAATGAAAGCATGTTTGACGAGCCATGGGCGGCTCTTAATGAAAGACGAAGAAAAGAAAGACGGGGCTGTTCACCCTGAGAGTCTTTAATACCATCAGCAGGCTCACATTCAAATGAAGACAGATCTGCAAGAGTTCAGATCTCTGTGTGAGTGGCTTATAGGATACAGATATCCATCCGCAGTCTCAACATCACAGCGAAATGAGGACGAGGACATTCACTGTGATCTGCCACTTCAGAGAACACTATGTAATTTCAGCAAAGTGGCCTGTGGTTCGTATTGACAGACAGATGAAGGGTAACACGCCCAGGGCACTTTGGCCCAAACACCTGAGAACATTCTATCGTGTCTTTAACTGTAACTGTGGCTGTCATGTGTCATGCTGTTAGAGAGAGGCAAAAATAAAAAGAGAGATGGTCCCGCATGCACATCAAATCACATCCTTTTCCACTAAACTTCAAACTAAGGTTGTGACTAATTCACAAGTACAGGGTGTTTTCCAGACTTTGAAAAGTCAGTCAGGTTAAAAAGAAGACTTTATCAAAAAAAAATATTTTGCTGTGCTCTGAAAGGAACAGAAAGCTGATATCGTATTGGAGCAGTATTTTTCTCTTACCTATAAAGCAGCTAGAAACTCTTCTATTCGCTTCTGCTGTAGCTTACACCTTAAAAATAAAATAAATAATTAAATTATAAATCACATAATCTTGTGAAATGATGTAATAGGAAATAAAAAGTAACTAATAACATCAGGGCTCACAAAATCGCTAGCCCGACATCGCAGGGCTATTGTGTCTTCTAGTCTGCCTACCAGAATGTATCTTAAATAAGTTACAGTATTCCTGTGGGTCCTTAAAAAGTTTTCAGTTTAGTTCAAATTTAAGGCCATAAAAGTCTTAAATACCTTAAATGGTATAAGAAAAGCCTTAATTATGATTTCAAGAGGTCTTAAATTTGGGGACAGAAAGACAAGAATTGCAATAAATCTTAATGTTATAATTAAACACAAATTGCAATGATTAATTAAATATCGTTTCAAAGTCAAATTGTGGTGTGGCTGTTTTTATATGAATGTGTTTCTGAAGGGAATCGACTGTCTAAAGAACAGTTTCAATGACATTTTCATTTCATCTTTCCTATAATGCCTGATAAAGCAGTGTTTATGAGCGCTGCGCTGCTTTGTCCACAGCCATTACTGGGGAAACCGCTATATTTCTGCGGTTTCAAAAGCCCCACCTAGTGGCAGAAAAACAATTTGCATCACTGATTATTATACACATACGTGATTTACATTTTCAATAAGCTCCACTGCTGTTTTTGTTCAGACTGATGCAAAAACTCGCCCATAATTTTATGAAGCAAACACGCAATGTTGTAAATAAGTAGTTAATGTGCCTCCTAAAAATCTAAACAATTAAGACATTAAGATTTATGTTTTAAATATAATAATTTATGTTTGACTCATCCCTTTTGTTAAAAATGGTTTAAAGGCTGAAATGTGATGTTTATTATTTTATAAAAATGTTTTTGTGAAAACCTGTATCTGAACTGTACATCATGTCATTTACTGTTTAATATGTTAACATAGACTTTGCCCTACCCTGCTCAAACGTTGTTAATTTTATTTGTGAAGGTCTTAAAAAGGGTCATACAAAGCGTTAAACTGATTTGTAAAAATCTGTCAAATACCTTGTAAACAGTGAAATAAAATTCCTACCTTAATATTTGTGTTTTGAAAATGTTTCTGCTTGATGTTTTGACCCCCCTCCAATTTTCTATATACAGTGGGTATAGAAAATAACCCCTTCCCCCCATTAAAATAATCACATTTTGTCGATCTCTGGGATATAGTTGTGGACAAGCACAAGTCAGGAGATGGATACAAAAAACAAACAAAAAAAAAAAAATTTCTATTCATAAACAGGTGCCTCTAAACCTTAACCACATTTGTTACTTTTCAGCATGCACTATAACCGCACACATTTTCTGCACATATAAAAGTGTATAGTCCTCTGTCAGCGTGGGTCAAACATAAGCCCTCAGGACAAATAAATTCCGCTCTCCAAATAAATTTAATAATACTGCTGCTGATATGAGTTCATGCTCTCCATCTGCCTGAACGCCAATTACTGTGCTCTAATAGAGCGCCGGGAGGCAGGGTGGCCAAGAGCCCAACATGTGTCAGCAGCTGATGGAACGCACTGCTACCACCAGAGACTTCAGCACCACGGACAGGGCTTCAGCCAGGAAACCCAGCTGTGGATAGAAGGGATACAGCTACAGCCGGAAAACAACAATAAATTAAATTTGCATCACATTCTTTTTTATTAACGTCTACACCTACCCCAACCCTAAACCTACCCCTTACAATAATGCAAATACAGTGATTTTTGTAGTTCATCATGACAAGAATGACGCAATATTGCATGCCCATTAAGCCCTGGTGGCCATAGTTGTTTCCCTTCTAGCCTCAACTGGCAAACCCATGTAAAACCACAGACCAGTGACCTCACTTCCTGCCTTTTGGCAGACACAGAGTAAGTTGGGCGAGGTTTACACCTAAAGATGTGTTGAGAAAGCGGAGTGTATTTTAAAAGACCCAACTCATCCACTGATCAGTTTGTTTTATTGCCCTCTGGAAGACGATTTTAAATGCCTAGAGCAAAGACAAATATTTATAAAAGATCCTTTGTACCTGCTGCGATTGGATTCATTAATCAAAAAGCTATGTGATTCAGTATGATGGTTTTTATGTGTTTTGTAGTATGTGTCTGTATGTGTATTTGGATTTCGCTGGTGCGGTCAAACACAAATTCCAACCAAGGTTGACAATAAAGATGTATTGTATTATACTCTATTTTATTGTAGAAGACATGCTGTGATATGAGCATTCTTTTGCCTTATTTTAAGTGCAGAATGTACATAACACCTGCTTACCAGTTAATATAGGAAGTTTGTTCTGAAACACTGAAACTTTCCACTATACAAATATCCTCTTATAGAGTGATAAGATAGCAGAGACAGACACAAAAACACTGTGTCGGCATCCGAAACATGGACAAATTCTGCCTTCTTAGGTGGCAGGAAGGAAGTAAGAAGGCATCAGGTTCCATTACTTGCACAACTTGCAATTTTTAAAGCATAATTCAATTTTTATAAATAATTATGTCTAAAAGTCTATATCACACTCTTAAATCAAAATGTATTCAAATTTCTAATCTGACAAGAGTATCAAATTCAGCCATAAATGTTAAATTATTTTATCTTTTCACTTTATGATTGCATTTCTACTGAAAAATAAGTATTGTGGTCATTAAATATGATGCTGATTGTGTCTAAAGCTTGGTTATGTCTAAAAATAAAATACATAAAGAAAAGACTTATAAAAACAAGAAAAAATCTAATAAAAAGGACAATATTAAATATTACACATATAAAAACTTTAAAATGAAAATTACTAAATTTAATATTATATCCTTTCTTTTCACCCTATGATTCCATTTCTACTAAGAATTAAACATGGCGTTCATTAAAAAAATACGACCTTGGTTATGTCTAAAGCTCAGTTTAATCTATTCTTGAACACTATAACATTATGGTGCCTAGGAAGCTAAAACTAGTTTCCTTCAACAAAAACAAACTCACTGTCTTTTTTTCAGACAGAGGATGGTTATGAATATTCTCCAGCTTTTGAATTTCACTGTTCCAGCTACATCAAGGTTTTCCAAGCGATGTAAGGGTTTTGAGAAGGCTGGAGCTTGAGCTGAGAGGAGAAACTCTTTTACTGTGTTAGTGGATTTAATAACTGACAGCTGGCTGTTCATCACACTGCACTAGAGCTGAAAGCATGGCCGGCAAGGAGAAAGAGCACGCGGGATGAATTTTTTATATAATAGTTTTATGTGAGATTGCTTTCTGTCAAGGAACTGTAGGACTATGAGATGGTGAAGATCATCTTCAAACCCATGTGTACACGCATACAGAAACCATAGCAGATTTATCCCAAAACCTTTTACACACAGTCACTCTCTCAAAAACCGGTAAACCAATTATCATCAGGATGCAAGTGATTTTAGAATCACAATATCAGTATTTACTTGAATAATATTGTATTCAAATATACATGAAATAACCATGCGATAATGCCTGTTTTCCGATAACCGAAATAATTACAGTGTGTGTGTGTATATATATAAATATATATATTTTTTTATTATATATATATAAATATATATATATTTTATTATATATATATATATATATGTATGTGTGTGTGTGTGCACATAATTTGTCTCAATAATATGTTTCTGCAAAATATACACTATACAAATGCTAAATAAATAAATTCATACATTTTAAAAATTCATGTAGTAAAAAAGCTTAGAAAATAAAAATAGAAATCAAAGAACACACACATGTATAATTAATGTTATTTTATATAAAAAATAAATTGTACATTTTATATATACATGTGTGTGTATGCGTTAATTGTATAAAACGTATAAATGATACTTTACAAAAATATATTTTTTTTGAATTGGCAGGAAATAGAAATAATAAACTTACATAAAAAAAACTATTATATAAATTTTTTGTATAAAACTTAATACTTTAAGTATTTTTTGGAAATTATCCAGTAATAAAAAAAGGATAAAATTTTACTGAAACAAAGTGTTCCTAGGCGTTTATTTGTTATTATAAATTAAGTTTTTTTTTTTTTTTTTTTTTTTTAAGTATTTAAGTATTTATTTATTTTATTTTTTTTTTCACCTGAATGGTATAAAAAAAAAAAAAAAAAAAAAAAAAAAACATTGGTGTTCACAGAACTAAAGACACCTCACAACATGATTACTGATGAAACCGCATACAGACTTACAACGCTTCAGACACAGTCTGGAGTTTCACAGTTTAAACAGTAAAGCAAAAGCACATTCTGTATCTAGCGTTGCACAGCCCTACAGCACACACGCCCACCCCACATGGCCTCAGGTATAAATCACTCACGTGTGTAGCTATGAAAGTCCAGGCGCTGGAGGAAGGCCAATAAATGGCCAAGGTCGAGTGACCGCCACACCGGCACAGATGACAGCCCACCTCCCCATCAATCCACCCTCACAGACTTTTAACAGATGCTTCTGGATCCTTTTCTTCTCAGATGCCCCTTCATTTGTGACCTCCGCTCCATTTAGGATGACAAATACAGCCCGATGCGGCCGAACGCTGGCTTAGACAGTGCTGAGCTAAGGATTTATGCTTCAGTGCTTCAGTAGCTTCATAACAGCCAAACTTACAAGGAGACTTTCACTTTTACACTCGGGCAGAAATGAGTGGGAAAAATAAATAAATGAAACATAATAAATAAAAACCCCAAGACTTTTATCCACACGTCAGAAAACCTTGCCACGTCTGTGCTAGCAAGTTTCAATCTTAATGTCTCAAGAAGGAAAACAAAAATAATAAGGAAATCTCCCATGTATGAACACTTGTCTACATAAATGTGATGCAATAAAACGCAACTCATGCTACTGAGGTTTTCAGGAAGATTTCACAGGATTCTTCCAAAGGTGCGGCTTACAAAAGAGACAGAAACTTCTGGGGAAAAACAGAAGAGCTCAATGCCACGGTATTAACGGGATTATAGCAGACAGCACAGGGAAAATGGGAGAGATCCTGAGCGCACAGGCTAAACACTGCACAACATTGCTTTAGGAATTAGTATGCAGCACAGGAAACCCATTTGCAAACAGGCGTCAACATCAAACTCTAATAACTGCAGTGCAAAATAGAGTTTGTTTGTACACAGCCTTTTGGTCTAGTAAGGTTTTTACAAAGTAAGATTTTGTCTCTTATGCTCACCAAGTCTGCATTTATTTGAACTAAAATACAGCAAAAACAGAAATATTGTGAAATATCATTACAATTTTAAATAACTATTTTCTATTTGAAAATATTTTACAATTTAATTTATTTCTGTAATGCAAAGCTGAATTTTCAGTATCATTCTAATATGCTGATTTGATAAAATTCATACATTCAGAAAGATTTCATACATACACAAAAATGATACAAAAGCATTGTGTAATCATAACATCAAAAACATATTATTTTTGGAAAAGTTGATGCTTCAATATTAACATCTTGGAACTTCTTCACCATTCAATAAATGCCTAAGGGTGAGTTAAGCATTTATTTAAAAATGGAAATCTTTTGTAACAATGCAAAAGTATTTATTGTATATAAGTATTTATTTACTTTAGCCCTGAAAGTTTTGAACAGAAGTGGACATGCAAAAAAACTTGGACAGTGGACTTTTTAAAAGACTGAAATCAAACTTTTTAAGTGCATGTAAACACACTGCTAGAAAAGGGAAGCTGCAAATGTTCATTTTCAGCGGCCTTCGGTCAGTCACAAGAGCCATGGACATTAATAAAGCTATTTACATAAAATAATTAAGAGAAAATCAAAAGAAAAGTGCTTGCTTCTGAACATTTCTAAAAAAGGAGAGATGATTTAGAGGACTCCAGCAGCCTTGAGCTTGTATTTTGCTAATTGTATCCAGTGGCCTTGATACTGTATGACCTTGTCTTGCTAACAATAAATGCAGTGGGACAAACGAGAGAAGAAAACAGTTAAGCCAAGGTCCTCCGTGCTAAACATTTTCTTTCTTTCATGCTTCAATGAAATCTGAACATATGACACTGGGAAGGCTTGGGATTGAAAATAACCCAGACTTGCATTCCCTAAAGAAAATACAAATCCAACCAGGTCAAGAAATAAAATAGTATTACAGATTTTGCCAAATTTAGGTTTGGATTTTTTTTAGGATGCATCTCAGAACAAACAAAGAGTTATTGCACACCTTAAAAGTGGCTTGAAATTATATATATATATAAGCATAAGCTGCAAGAAAGAAGACCATGTATGCATATACACCTTTTCGTACATAAAACAAAGACTACTGGAGTATGTTTTACAAGAACATACTATTTCAGTACTACTTTCACATTTCATGTTTAATTCAATTTTACTTGCCATATCTTTGTAATTATTTGTGAAAATTTACTAGCAATTGTTTCAACACCACAAAAGAATATATTTGGAAGAATGTTGGTAACCAAACAGTTGACTGTAGCCATTGACTTCCATAGGATTTTTCCCATACCATGGAAGTCAGTGGGTACCGTCAACTGTTTGGTTACCAACACTCTTCAAAATATCTTTTGTGTTCAATACAAGAAAGAAACTTGTGGAGGGTGTTCAAAACAACACTGCCTTGTAAACTACAAATGTTTTTTAAAATCTACTCTCGGTTAAGTAGGTAATTGCATTTTCAAGGCTGCAAATATGTCCCTTAAGTCAGCCTGCGAGGAGTCGCTACCACAGGTCAAAGGGCTCTCTGCAGGAAAAGCAATCATGTGTTAGTGAGGGAACGAGTGAGAAGACAAGAAGAGAGAGGGAGAGTGGACGTAGATTGATGGGCTGTGCAAATGGAGAGGGATATGAGACGTGCAAAAGTTCAGCATGGAGCCCAAACCATCACAGCGGCCCCTGTGTGTGGCCTAACACAGATAGATCGGTCCACTGCCTCAAACAGCCATGAAGAAGAAAGGGCCCTTCCCAGAATAAAAGGAGGATCCGCTTCCATTACAGCCCCAGACCTGCATTTCAGAAAAGTCAATATTTTCTCCATCATGGCATTCATCACTTTAGTTATCTGTGAATGGTGGAAAAGACATATATAAAGCAGCTACGCAAAGCTGATCAACTAATAATCTATTATAATTACTTTTAAAAGCTGTAGGCAACGAGGAATTACACTTCCTCACAGAACACAGAACAATTCACTAAATTCTCATCACTACAACTGAATGCAGTGGGAGGCGCTGTGGACGCCTGACATTTCAAACTTGCTCGCTTAGCAGACATTTATTTATTGATTCGGAAATCAAACAGGCTGAGAAACTTTTTATTTTTTTCTGAAAATGAACAACGAAATCTAGATAATATTTATCTTTTTTTTTAAATAACTTACGGTTCTATGTATTTTTAAATTTTTTATTGATTCATTAGTTTTTTAAATAAATGCATACTGTTTAATTTTTTTTTTTTTTTTTTTTCTACATTTTATTGTTAAATTTAGCTTAAAATCATCTTTAGCAACGTGAATACAACAAATAAAAATAAAATGAACAATTTAAATGAAGTTATATAAATATATTTATATAATACACACAAAAATAAAAATCTAAATTTCTCGAACAATTTTTTACTCCTTATTTTTAACTAATAATTTAATTAATTTCATTGCTCGATAATGCCCATGTCTATATAGTTTAGCTTCCTTAAACTGTAACTCAGTGAAAGTCATGAAAACCTTTCATTTTCAGAACTGTGAATATTTTTGTATTGACATTATTTTCACGATAATTAATCATATTTTCAACGATTTTCTCATTTCAGTAGTGATTCCATTTGTATTGATTTTTTATTCTTTCATTAGACTCTTACTGTAATACAGTTTTTAAATTAAATCTTCATAATGCTGTATAAATTCAATGTATAAATATTTATACAATACCTTTTTTAATTTAGGTAGTTTTTTGCCATACAGTAATGAGAATTTAAGGGGAAAATGCCCTTTATTGTCAGAAAAATAGGTTACAGTTTATTTTAAGGTGTCCTTGTTTTAGTGTAATTATATATTTAAGTACTATTAATGACTTTTAAATAATTATTACATTTAAGTAATATTAATTAACACCATATACTTACTTAAGGGTTCGAAATAGGGGTTGGTTTAGGCTTAGTTGCATGTAATTATGCATAATTTACTGTTATTATTACAGTAAATACATGTAACAATGACAAAAAAAAAAAAAAAAAAAAAAAAAAAAAAGTGTTACCCAAAAATCAATCTAAAAATAATGAATGAATGAAAGCATGCATGCATATTTTGGGCTGAAATATGATCTGGACAATTTAGGACTGTTTTTGGTGCAAAAACTTTGATCAAGAATCTTTTTGTCCTGCTACCGTATGCTGTTCAGTCTTTCCTCAGAGTCTCTGCTCACCCGCTTCTGCACCCACGTAACGATGCTTAATGGACTACATGTGCAGTGGACACTGGCTGGCCAAGGTCCTAATGGAGAGGGGTCCCAGCAGATGGGGCAGGCTGTCGCTCTACCTGATTAGAACTGATGGGCCGGGCCTGTTGGGAAGGCGAGCGCAGCCACCTCAGACCGGCCCGTGAGCAGACTGCCACCATGGCAACCAGGAGCTGCTGAGAACAACCACCTCCATTATTGAATTTCAGCACTTTAATGACCAATAACAGATTTGAATTAGTCTGCCAACACTCATTTTAAGCTCGCTGCAAATTACAGGGTTTTTAGACCCCAGACACATTTAGGAGTTCCAGCACAAAAGCTCGCAATGAGACACTTTGATAAAGTGGCTCCTAATATCTGGGGCTTGATAAATGAATCTGCTGTCAAAGTGAGAACAGCAGCTGCCAGACGTGTACCTGCAAACCTCATGCTAGAAGACCACCAGGAGAGACGACGGCCAGAACAAGACCCTATTAAAACCACACACACTATTATAGCTTATGAGGAAAGACTGTCCATTTTCTGATGAAAACTAGTGGTGCTTGCCTGTGCAAAACTCACAGGCATGATGACAGGGTGGTTCAGCAGTTGCTTTGGTAATTCTGGGTCAATGCAGACATCATTTGTACAAAATAATAAAATCGCACTACATTGGAATATTACTAAAACAATTTAAGAATAAAGGAGCGTGTCCAACTGATGTGTTTGAGGCACTGTTTACACCTGGTATTAAGATGCAGCTGGGTCGATCACAAGTAGACAAGGAAGATACATTCCTCTTCACACATGGGGCCAGATTCAAAAAAATCTTCTTAAGAAATAAGTTAAGAAATTTAATAAGATGCATTCCAAGAAGTTTGTAAGAATGTTCATACAGTAAGTGCAATTCTTAAATTCTCCAGAGGTTCTAAAAAAATGTTCTTAAAAACATCTTATTTTTTTTCTTAAGAAGAAAATCACAGTCTTTATTTGATTACATAAATGGCATTGCTTGCTGAAGACTCACTGATAAACTAAATGTTAAACATCTCAAAGATCATCTTTTTGCGCTGCCTGCAGATTACTGTAATAATCAAAATAAGTATGCACACTATTTTTGATGCGACCGGCTCGACGGCTTTGCATTTTTTATGCGCTGTGTTTTTGAACAGACACTTTTAAAGAGCCTGTCTCAAGATGAAGATCGGTTTCATTCATTTGTGCTCCGTCTCTCCATACAGTGAACGAGTCGTGCGTGTGTGCACGTTGCTACAGTAAACGCATTCATATGCACTGAATACTGCCAAAGATCATGTCGTATTTAAAGGCTAAAATTAAAAATGACTTGTTTTTGTAGAGTTGTTAATGAACTTCAAATTCAGCAAAAAAAAACAACAACAACAACAACAACAAAAAAAAAACATTCAGGACAATCATTGTTTACATTATCAGTCAATGGTGTGCACATCAATATTAATAGTTCTACTATGTATTATATGTATCTAGTATTGTTGCAATGTTTAAATATAACAACTAATTTGAAATAATTGAAAAAATTCATCAAATCATTCATAACTTTTGGGATTTAAGTGAAGTGACATACAGCCATGTATGGTGACCCATACTCAAAATTCATGCTCTGCATTTAACCCATCCAAAGTGCACACACACAGCAGTGAACACACACCCGGAGCAGTGGGCAGCCATTTATGCTGCGGCCCCGGGGATTTAAGACTGAGTCTGAGGTTATCCTAACTTTAAGAAGTTAATTATGAGAATGTTTAAGAAGATTCTTTTCAAGAATTTGAATGTGAAAGTTTTGTCTTAAGAACATTCTTGAGAAAAAAGAAAATAATTTTTGGGAATACAAAACAGTCTTAACTTTTTTCTAAAGTTAGACAATAAGAAGAAAAATGGCAGTTAAGAAGAAATTTCTTAATGTTTGGTGAATCTGGCCCCTGGGGTTTTAATCCTTCTCTTTTGTTCACTTTCGACCACTTCTGTCCTGATATTGAGGGGAGGTATGTATGGGCTTTTTATGATCTTTTAATCTAATATTGTGAAATAAGCTCATGCAATTTACATAAGAACATAAACACGATACGGAAAACCGCAGATTTTGTTTCTGATAGACGCAAAACAATGCAGAACGTTTGTGGGTTTGTTTTAGAATCAGGATGGGCAAGCATGATTTTTTTCCTTTTCTTTTTTTCTTTTTTTAAAAAGTCCCTTATGCTCACCAATGTGCATTCACTCCTTTTAAATGGAAAAATGTGTTTTGCCCTCAGAAGCGTGACCCCTTGTGAGGGACTGTAGGATTGATGTGGCATCTTGAAGCATGACAAATTGCTTCAAAATCTCAGTTATGAGCACAGATGAGCCCCTGGAGCTTATATCCAGCTCTGTGAGTGTGTGCTTAATCCTCAGCTTTCCTAACCTACACTGGACGGACTGGAAGTTTGCTGGCCTCAGCACTATGTATCATCCTGTCTTTTCTCGTCTTTGGCTCTTCCTCTCTCCGCTCGTCTGCTTCCCTGCCTATTTTCCTCGCCTCAGCGGCCCCGCTGCACACAACAGATGACTATCACTGTACTCCTAATTCAAGGCCAGGTCAGTTACTCCAATATCCACAGGGAGGAAGGCAGCGCTGGGTGCGTGTACATGCCTGAGTGGATTAGCCGGTGAATTTTACAGCTGGTGGCTGGGTTATTAATGGCTCTAAAGGGAATGGAGATGGACAGGCAGGAGTGCTGAACATCCAAAACATCACAGGGAGATAAAACAGACAGAAAGACAGGACTCAGTGGAAACAGACACATGTGCTAACACTGTCAACACAGTCTCAACTGCTTCCCCAATAATCAATGACAGACAGAAAGAAACAAAAAGACAAAACAAAAGACAGTGAATGAGAACTAATGGAATAAATGAAACAAAAGACAAATGATGGAAAGAACAAATGCATGAAACAAACAAAAGAAAGAATAAAAGTGAGAGAAAAAAACTAAAAAGAAACACTAAGGTAAAACTTTACTTCAAGCCTTTAAGTATTATAAATGTATTTATAATGTACATTGTAATGCATAATATCCTTTCATAAATAACTGTAAAGTTAAAACGCATTATTATATTTGCAGATTCTTTGTTACATCTGAAATTGGTTGTGGTCATATGTTTTAATGAACTTAATGACATTTTTAAAGATGTAACAATGAACAGATAAGTGTAAAGGGTCATTCACACAGAATGTGTCTGTGTCTAAAAATGGGAGACGCAGCGCTTAGGAATGGTTTTTACAAAAAGTGCAGCTCAAGACGTGCTTTTGAGATGCAATACAGTAAAGGAAATATTTCTCTCCAGGATCTTTTCTTTAAGAAACAGGTTGTGATAATTGCTTGAAGAAATGTTATATAATTCAGGGTATCTGGATATAGCCACAATGAGTGCCTCTTCCACCATGGTGCCATCAAATAATACAGTTGTCATGCCTAACTTGCTGTAAACAAAAGCTCACAACACTTGCCCCGCCTCTGGGGTCTTCTGATTGGTCCACTGTTTGATGAGCAGCACTGCATGTAAAGTTTTCAATTTCTATTAACTTGACATGGCATCTTAAAAACACGGTACTCACGGATGAGATGTGGTAATGCAAAAGATGCGAGACGCCAGCGCAATGGCTCTACATGTCTAGCACGTCTTTACATAGAAAAACAATGGAAAAGCCCCTTATAATGTATTATAGCTGTGGTTACAATTATTCATAAGATCATACGATACATTATAAGGTGCATTACAAGCATAGTTATCGTATTAATACTACTTTTAATTTACTTTTTTAATACTTTTTATTAATATACTATTTTATTTACAGGCTTTAGTGTTACCACAATCCAATGAAGAATATAAGAATGAACAAAAAAAGAAGAAAATTTTAAAAAATTAAAAAGAAACCAAAGACAAGATAATGAAAGAATGAATAAAAGAACAAAAAAATCAATTAATAAATACAAGTCAATGAGAAACGTATGAAAGAACATTCAGTAAAGAAATATGAGAAAAGAATAACCAAAATAAAGTGGATGAACAGACAAAAGATAGAATGAAAGTACAAAGAAATAGCAGAACAAACAGAAGGGAGCAAAACAAATTAATGAAAAAGAATAAAAGGGAAAACTAATGAAAGAAAAACAAAGACAGGATGAAACAAACGAATGAACAAAAAGAAAATAAGGAAGAATAAGAACTAATGGAAAAAATTAAACAAATCATATAAGGAACATGCATAAAACAAATAAAAGAACAAAAGAATTAATGATTAAAAGTATAAGAACAAAATGCAAACCAAAAATGCAAACAAAGGAAACAAACATACACGACAATTAAATAATGAAAAAAAATGAAAGAAATGAATGCATTAAAAGAATGAACATCCCAGAGAATGAAGAAATCAATGAAAGATAAAGAGCAACAAAGAAAAATAAAATTAATGGATGCATAAACAGACAAATGAACATACAATGAAAGAAAAATAACAACCAGAAGACAGCAAAAAAAAAAAAAAAAAAAAAAATTAAGAGGAAGAATGAAAGAAGGAAAGAATTTTTAAAAATCCAGACATAAGAGACTGGACAAATGAAAGAACGAGAATGAATGAACAAAAGACAAAGGTAAGAAATGAAGGACGTGAAGAATGTGAGCTCAATCAACATTCAATTAACCACATGGAAAGAATCCTTCGGGAAGAGAGGTGAGAGAGGATGGAGAGGGGGAGGAGAGGAGAGAGTTGAGACAACCGGGACGGAGAGAGAGGAGGAGAGACGGAGGAGAGAGAGAGAGAGAGAGAGAGCGAGAGAGAGAGACGGGATGAGAGAGAGAGAGAGAGAGAGAGAGAGAGAGAGAGAGAGAGAGAGAGAGAGGGAGAGATCGAGAGAGAGAGAGAGAGAGAGGAGAGAGAGAGAGAGAGAGGGAGAGAGAGAGAGAGCTGGAGAGAGAGAGAGAGAGAGAGAGAGAGAGAGAGAGAGACTTACGAGAGAGAGAGAGAGAGAGAGAGAGAGAGAGAGATAGAGAGAGAGAGAGAGAGGAGAGAGAGAGAGAGAGAGAGAGAGAGAGAGAGAGAGAGAGATGCTGTCTATAAGGGTTAAGTGTTAGAGGTCTGCAGTGATTGAGTCATTAAATGTGGGCGGGCAGCTTGTTTAAGAATTAAACGTTAGCAGTCATTCAGACTGCAACCTGGAGGTAATAAGTCTGAGAAATGAAGGGATGACAACAACGTCTCTCTCTCACACACACACACACACACACACACACACACACACACACACACACACACACACCAGACGACTCTACCTCACTGATCTAGGCTAATTATGTAGTCTCAACCATGTGCTGCTGTGACTCTCTATGAGACAGGAGGGCTGCGGATCGTCTCTGTTTTCCAGTGGCACGAGCCCATTTTAGCGATATGTAAAGAAAAGGTTAATGGTATCACTTTAGGGGAATAAGAACTGCTCTTTTAATTGCTTTTAATTATGATTAATTGTCTGATTCACTGTCATTGCCAACTGGGTTACTATGTCAACATTACATTAGCCATAATTTTTTCTGTGCTTATTTGCTCATTTTAGTGGATTTTAAGAAAAATACTCAGCCATAACACACAATAACAATAACCTCAAACACCTCAAGATTTCCCTGGATAAAATACATTACCAAACGAACTGCACTAACAGAGCAATCGCACCAGGGTTCGTTTTAATCGAACCAAACATGACAAGTGTGAACACACCCTAAATTTAATATAGTTTAGTTCTCAATAAAGTTCCCTGCTGAAGATACCCAAGAGCCTCCTGGTCTTCGTTTCTGAGTTTCCCAACACCTTGCAACTACAACGATTAGTTTTCTCAGTTCAGTCTTTCTAAGCAAGTTACTTGGAGTTAAAATTATCAACATGTTTATAGTTAACCATGTGAGTGATAAAAAAATAAGTTTAAAGTTACAGACATTTGCAGAATCTAAAGAGTGATGTATGTTAACATTGCTGTGTGTGTTCATACAGCATAATAAAGTGAGAAGAGCAATGGTGATCTTCCCCAGATACACCATTATCAGACCGCACACGTTCCCTTCAGTCCATCAGAGAGGCTTCATTTCCTCCAGTCTGCTGGCTGAGCAGAAATCTCTCCTCCACATGTCATCTGTGGCCCACTGGAGAGCCTTTAAATGACATGAGACACAAGAATCTGAACTACATCCCTAATGTTTGCATAGTCTTTGTAGAATCTGCAAGATATTTAGCATTAAAAAAGAAGAATATAATTGTATTATGTTTTTCAGTACTACTCTGAAAAGATTTTATATTTTCAGAGTAGTAATATTATATACATTATATTTTCTATGAGACAATAACAAAAAAAAAGTTTTTTTTGCCATTTTTAATCTTTTTGTGTTTTTTTATTGTTCTATGTAGCTTTCTGTTTTTTTTAGATTTAGTACTTCAGATTAAACTTCTTTCATATCTAATTCATTTAAGAGTTTTATGCTTTCTAATCAAATAAAATAAAAAATAAAATAAAAGGGTTATGAGCTTATGAGCAGAAATGTATATTATTATTCAAACCTAATTTTAAACCACATATTTGAACACAAGCACAATGTATCACATGTTTGTGATTTTCAATGCCACACCACATCCTCACGGCACATTCATTACTACCACCAATGCTGCAGGAACCATGAGTGACGCAAAGCCCCTGAAGTTCCAAAGATAACGTCAGGCGTCAACCGCACAGAGAGACGCCGCCGACACAATGCGGCCCAATCAGGCCAGTGAGTGAGGGAATTACACTAGCAGAAGACTTCTTAAAGAGAATCACGCCTTCGTTTTTCTGCTCCTTTCGGCATCCGGCCTCAGATATGAGGAGGAGACAAACTCACGGGTTTGACAAAGCCGCCTTAAGTTGCCAGGCCGCATTAGGGGGTGTGAGGCATGCTGAAAAAACACCACTTCAGCAGCGCAGGATTTGCTGGGCTGACAGGTCTCAGTTCTCAGCCTGCACAGTTCAGAATGTAAAGGCAAACGGCACAAGTTAAAGTAAATCTAGTGTTCTTTAGCATTGCTGGTGCCATGGCATGAACCCTACCCCCACAGCAAAGGAAACCGAACCGAACCGTGGCTCCAAAACCATGGTATGAACCAAACCATGGCATTGGTATATCGTTACACCCCTATCAGATAATACCTTTAAACGCAACCCTCAGCAGCTGCCGCCACACCTCCTGCCTGGGCTTATCCGCACACTGGCCGAGTGTGACACCCAATTCCTCACCCCACTCCCGGACAGGTGGACAAACACATGAGCTGTGCTCCAAAACCCAGTGAGCTGCCTACTTGGACAGCATTTTAAGTTGACTCCTGAAGCAAAGACCGTATAATTATGCATGATTATGCTGCCGTTTAAGATACCTTGTTTTTGCCATATTCTAAGGCAGGATCACAAATATTTTTTGTTGTGGTGTGATGTGATGAATATTTTATCAATAGTTGCTGAAAAATTTTATATAAAAATAAACTTCATAGAAGAGTAAAAAAAAAATACAAACCGAAATGAAATAAAATAAAATAGATAAAATAAAAACTATAAAAATGTATAAAATAAAATAATAAAAAAAATAATATATTAATTGACTATATATAACTGTATATAGATTCGCTGCTTTAACTTCTATTTAAGCCTAATTTTTAAAACCACAATGTCATATTTGTGATTTAAAATTCCACACCACATCCTCACAGCACATAAACTACAACTAATGTGATTTAACTGCATAATCAGGGTGCATTTGGGGATGCAAGCATAAATATCAGAAGTTAAACACTTACCAAACACTTCCACCAAGTACTGTAAATTTCCAAAGTAGGACAGAATTATTACACACATTAACTAAGAAAGATGAAAACTTCCAAAAAAAAGTCTTTAAGGCAGATTAGGGGCAAAGAAGCTGAAATTTAGATCTCAAACTGACATTCACAAACTTTAATTCCATTACCTACCAGAAAAAAGCAGCTAATTAACTGCATTTCTACACACTTCATTTCCTCATATAAAATCAGATGACTGTGCAAAAGAAAAAAGAAGAAGAAAAAATAATAATCCCATTTTAAATAAGATTTCACACCTACCTAGATGGAAATGAGTTAATCAGAACATTTTAAAAGTACCCTTAAAATGACATTTAAAAAGAGAGGAGTTAAGCAAGAACAAAGTTAAAGTTAAAGTTTCCTAACTTCCAGCAGACTCTGAATCAGTCCACTCCTCTCCAAAAAAACACCATCATGTGACATGACTGACAGAGAGAGAGGGCCTTCAACAGCAGCCCACAGTCAGACAGCTGTCAGAGACAAGTGTGACATTTCAGGATTCATATTATCTGTCAGACAGCAGGGACAATCTCTGCAGAACATTGCATAAAAAATTTAAATGATCTTCAGTGCTCTAGTAACGCAATATAAACCAAACAAAATATGTATAAAATATATTAATAATTCAATATAATTCTCCAGCATGCCTGCGAGCGATCTTTGTTCTTCCTGTTTGTGGCTCATCACCGTGGTGACCCGTCAGAAACACATGCTGCTCATTCCACAACAATCCCAGTGAGAACAGCATCACCTAAACTAACCACAGAAACGTCCATCATTCACAAAACACTGCAGCAATAAATGAGAACTCTCCCCAAACCACTTACTTTAAAGAAAACGCTGCCTTATGAATTTTTTTACATCAATGCGATACTGTGTGAGCCTATTAATTAGTCATAATAAGACCTTTTAAGACTTAAAAGAAATAAAAAAATAAATTTAAGGACTTAAGACCCACATCAACTCAATTGAATGATAAATACAGGTTAAAGGCTTTTTTTTTTTGGCTTAAGAAGGATGATTTTCACATAATAATTATAATTTTGACCAAACATCAATTTTACTAACTTATAAATCAATTAATTTGTTAATTATAACCACGTAAAGATGTTTATGTGAAAACTACGAAACTACAAAAATCAAGGGATAAAATGGCTGATTCAGCTTTGGATACCTGTAATATTAAAAATGTAAATATAAAATTAAACATTAAATATAAACAATATTTGTTTAAAAAACTAAAAGTGTATCTTAAGGACCTGTAGACATCCCAGTACTTCTAAATTTCTTCTAAACTTATTTACCCAATTTTTCATCATGTTCAGTAAAAAGTTGTATTATCCAGAAGCACACAGCTGTATCATACAGAAAACTGCATTACCATCTTTTCGATTTTACCAGACAAAACAACAAAAAGTGCCTTTTACCTTCATTTAAAGTGATAAAATGACAAATACTGCATAAAGCTGATGATGCTACAAATATAAAACTGATAAATATTACATATATTCTCTTTAATCTCTTCTCTAATAAAGGAGTTTTACATGCATCACACTGCAATACACATGAACTTCCCAAAAGAGTTTCATGTCAGCTACCCTTAAATATCAGTCTAGAAATGCAAATCACACACACTGAAGAAAACGCTTTAGAAGTCGAAAAACGATCACAGATCGTCAGGCCTGTTAAAGAAAGCGTTCTGACCTTTCCGCTCCGAGCGCTTCTTGCGTCGCCGCTTGAATCGGGTCCTAACGAGGCAGTAGTAGGCCCCCATGCAGTGCGCGGTGTCCACAACCAGGGCCATAGCCGCTTGACCCTGACGCTCGAGTCGGACACAGGAAGCTACCTGACTGCACTGTCCTGTGTTTCTGAGGCACTCAGTGAAGGTGTGCGCCGGCAGCCCCCTTTCAGCTCTACCACACACACAAACACATGCGTGGTCTCCTCCCCCTCCTCTGCTTTTGGTACTTGGTGAGAGGAGAGAGAGAAGCAGGAAGCTCAGAGGAGAGGACACTAGTAGAGCTTTACAAGGTTAGACAGAGTAAAGTCAGACCGCTGGAGAGTTTGTTTCCTCACTTCCCTTCTCTATCACGTATCCTGCTATTTTACCTGAGGCAAGAGCAGTCTGCTCCCGCCAGTTCAGTCCATGACATCATGGCAACTTCACCCAATGAAAAGCCTGCGTTCACATGGCCAAAAAGAACACGTTTCCTCCCCTGACATCCTTTCACCAAGACAACTTTCTTACCAAGAAACTGCTTTTATTTCACTTTTCAGTTCTTGTTCTGCTGCAGTACACCCTGCAATACAATGCGTATAAGACAGGCTTATTATAGTTAACTAAAACCATTAAAAATAATTCCACACTTGAAATAATCCAAAATAAAAAATATATATATATCCTTTAATTTATTTTATTTCAGCTTGCTGCCAAGGTAAAATTTCTAATTTTCATTCAGTTTAACGATGCATTAAAATAAGAAACTTTAGCTGAAATAAAAAATTAATAAAAGAAATATAAACATAATATATATATTTAAAAAAAAAAATAATAATAATAGTAGTAAATAAAAGTAGCCAAGATGGTAAAACAAGACATCAGAGATTTAATTTATTCCCGCTCACTTTCAGATACGGTAAAGCTGGGTTTCCTCCCCCCCATATGTCTAATACTTCATAGAAAACAGTCATCCTTGCAAGCTTAGAGCAAATATTTGATGTCCAAGATTTCCAAAGTTAGTGGCTAAAAAGGTTCTTAGAAATTCAGTTTTAAAATAGCCATGATCACTAGAATATTAAATGCAACTGCTGTTTAGTGCAATTAATGAAATATTTAAACAATGCAGTCTGGATCTGCTCACTGGCTCTGTATCAGCTCATGTTCCGTTTCAGTCTGAAAATCTGGAAGAAACTCTAACGCCATCATGAGGACAATGCAAACCACTGCACCTCATCCAGTACTTTTACTAAACAGAAACTGCTCAATGATCCATACTTGCATTCAGTCACGACTATTTAAAATAAATAAATAATAGCAATCATCAAGATTTTAGTACACTAACTTTATACATCTATAAACAGACCGAGATCCTCAAGAGCCTTGCAAATGACAGCTTTACACCTAAACGTCACAGTAATGAAGAAAATACAGAACAAAATGTTACAAAACTATAAAACAAGCAAACAAAAAAAAATTTCTATCATTATAAATTAAAAAGTCCTACAATATATAGTCTTCAAAGTAATAATAAACAAACCATAATATGCTTCCCCAAAAAGTGTTCCACAATTTGGTGTTTTTAAAAGCAATAAAGGTGCAAATCTGATCTTTTCTAATCAGAAAATAATTAAATAATGTTAGAAAAACTGTAATATAACACGCAATTAACATCATGAAACAGTAGCTAGTTTTGGAACATTTAAAAAATAAAAAAAATTGAAAAAAGCACACAATTGTGTTTTCAGACATTTTGATGCAAAATCTTAGTACAAATTGTAAAGATTGCAAATCTTATGTAATAAAGTTTGTAAAAAAAAAAATGCTGAAAATGCAGAGCACCTGCTTTAACTAAATGTTTGATGGAAAAAAGATTAAACCATTTACTTATTTATTTATGCACTTAATAATAATAATAAAAGGCAGCTATTTTATTAATAATTTATCCAGTAATGTAGCAGGTTAACACAACAGAACACAGAAGCAGAATGTGGGAATGAATCAAAGATGTCACCAGGGTCAAAGCAGGGTATGTACAAGTTCTCTCTAGCACCCTCTAACGGAATAAGCACTACCGCACACACTTTCAAGCATGCAATGACTGTGAATACAAACAAACAAGCAAACCATGAGAAAGCACACTACAGACACCCC
>NC_056580.1:24937314-24982086 GCF_018340385.1 Cyprinus carpio | reverse complement strand
TGAAACAAACAAACCAAAAAATTATATATATATATATATATTATATATATATATATATATATATATATATATATATATATATATATATATATATAATATTGATAATCATGATATTGTGTGTGTGTGTGTGTGTGTGTGTGTGTGTGTGTGTGTGTGTGTGTGTGTGTGTGTGTGTATAACTAATACAAATCAATTAAAAATAATATTAATTGCACATTTATATTACTATTACTATTTTCCTAATATTAAATTACAAATGTCTTTTGACTATTCAGTACTTAATATAATATTTTTACTGAAACAGTCGAACCACACACCAAATTTAGACTAAAATGAGAACAGGAGTCATCTTTCTGAATCATGGACAGAATCAGCTCACTTGCTACTATACTATAATATCAGACTCAAAATGCCTACAGAACTTTTTAAAAGCAATGTTAAAATAGCAGGAAATGATAGGAGGAAACATTTTAATGTCAAAAGTGGCATACTTCAGCTTTAAATGCAAGTTTTGCAGGACATGGCGTTGGCCACTGATAAACTTGCGGCAAGCCGGACTTGAGTATCACTGATGAACATTGTCTGCCTATCAGGCTCCAAGTCGCAAGCTTTAAACATCAATCAAAGGCCAAAACCATAATCCCCAGAACATCCCTCAGGCGTCTATTTCCATACTTTAGTTTAGCTCTGCGTGTCAGACCCTCTGCTGTTTTACAAGAAAACACACACACAAAAAAACAAACAACTTTTGGATGAAAGCTTGGAGTGTTTTTCAGCGGGATACATCACAGAGTTGAGAACTGGGACAAGGAAAGCAAGGAGGATGTTTGGTTAAAGTGAAAGCGAGAGGGAGAGGGAACGTACCTCCTCCATTTCAAATGAGTCTCTGGGCTGGCGGAGTAGGTGAGCTATAGGCGGGATTGGGCGAGCGAGGTTGGATTTGGTTCCTTATCTGGGGATGCAGAGTGATGGTCTTCTGGTGCTCAAGTTCCTTTGAAGTCACTCGTGTCAGACAACAAGAATGATACGCACTGGGACACAGGGGAAAGTGACATGTCTTTATACCAGAGCTGGTGTCTCAGTAGAGTGGTCACCATTCATTAATGTAGGTTTGAGGCGTTTCCATTGAGTGGGGAGTGTCTGAGATACTTTGTTGGGCCTCCTCTGCAATACTGTGGCCAGAGATGAATCTTTTTCTAAAAACTTTCTGCTGCAGTTTTTGCTCAGTATCCATCAGTCCGGCCCGTACATCAGAGTTTGCACCCTCTTCGTTGTCAGCGTCAGACGCTGAAGGCTGTTTGGCTGTTCCTTCCATGACAGAGGCCAGTAGGTTCGGTTTCGTAATGTTCCGTTTTAGAATCTTGACCGCATTTAGGAGCGGACATTATTATTATTCCTTTTATAAAATGGGAGAGGGTGTTTGTTTTAGTTCTCTATGTCCGTCGCTGACGATTCCCTCCATGGTCTTTGGCCAAAGACCTTGGGAGTAGTATCTTCAGAAGGAAGACTGTTTTTGTTTTTTGTGCCACCGGTGAGGCCAAATTCTGTTTGACGAACCGCGCTACCTGAAGCAAACAAAGACGACTTGAGAACAGACCAATTACTATGTCACAACTAACTTAAACCTTTTAATTATTTACTCAGACAAAAAGAGAAAAAAATTAAGAATTATCAATAGAAACAATGGAAACATACAAAAACTTTAAGCAGCTTTTCCCGCAATTCCCTATGGCAAAAAAGGGGATAAGTAAAAAAAGACCAATATGAATTGCTCATATCTACAAAATTTGAATACATTATGTTTAATAATAATTAATTTTTTATTATATATTGATGTTATTCTAATATATCGTTTTGTTAATACGTAATATAATACACACTAATACATCTAAACATTCTGAAGATTCATGGGCTTTAAACACAGAATAATGCCATTTATTAATAATATAAAACATAAGTGGTTTGTTTTCAGATTGGTACTTTTTCATAGTAATAAGGAGAACTAAAGAAGTGTATTGCATAACATACATAACATACATTATAAACATACACATATTTTAGAGTCACACAAATGAAGGGAATGAAGAATGAATCTTCAAACTGTCGAACTCACTCCAAATAACTGTTGACACTGATGACCACAGGAGTCATCGAATCATCCACGAGAACTGTACTGCTAAAATGAAATTGAAAAGAGTCAAGATGCTATCGTTTAGCAGGTCCATATCTAACTTTACTCATTGTCGCGCCCAAAATGAGTCACTCTATAGAATACCTTCAATCTGGAAAATTCTAACATTTCCGGGCTCCCCGCTGCAAAAACAAGATCCTGTACAAAATACAGCAACTTTTGTGTGACTTGATGGGCTTTATCAACATCAAGCTCGTCATTTGTTCTGGCAGACATAAAGGAAAAGGATTCGACAATACTGCAGGCATGTAATGGAATGATAACAAGTGATAACAAGCCAGTGATGTGTGTTGCTCAGAAATCAATAGTCTTCATTTATCTCCTGCAATGCAGCCAGGCTGTCTGAGTCAGCGTTCAGGAACGGCTTGCAGGACATGTGCCAGAAAAAGAAAAGAGGAACAGAGAGTGTGGTTTTCTGTGAGAGAGGGACAAGCAGTCCGGAATGGAGATCACAGCCCCCACAGACGAGCATTCGGGGAGGAAGAAGCATAGTTATGTAAGAAAAGTCATGAGACATGCAAAGAACAACCACAGAACACTTCACAGTAATGTGAATAAACATTCACATACACTTCTTGGTCAAAATGCCCACCTAGTGGGTATTAGCATAAACAGTCCATTAGTCTTAAGTAAGTGTAAACAAGTATTGTTTTTTTTCAAGTCTCAAAACATCTGCACTAGTAAACTCCAAAAGACCATTGTTGTTTGTCATATTGTTCTCTTTTCCTTGTCATTTTTTTCTTTGTTTTTGTCCTTTGATTTTAGTTATTGTTTACTTATTTGCTTTAACATTAACATGTATGTTTAATAATTACTTGAATTAATAATGCTAATGTTTATTTAAATGAATTTATGTAAGTGTTATAAAAGGGTTATGGGGGCACACACTTACTCACCCAGGTCAGTAGTTTTTGTTGTGTTTGTTTTTCCCTTAATATAAAATCTCATTTAACAACTGCTGTTGTGTTCACGGCTTTGTTGTATCTTTACTAATATTTAATTTCTTTGATGATCTGAAACTTAAAGTGTGACAACCTGCAAAAAAAGAAGAAATCCGGAGGGTTGGCCACACTTTTCACACCACTCATACATTATATACACCATTACTAGATACACAACCCCTACATCCTACGCATACAGAGTAACACACACAATCAATGTTTGGATCAAACCTATTGTTAATGTTTTTTAAAAGAGTGTCTTATGCTCAGCAGGGCTGCATTTATTTTTCAAAAATACAGGAAAACTGTAATATTGTGTTTTGCATTTATATCCTGCATTTTTTATCAGTGGCTTGGAAACGGTTGCGGCGTGCTTAATATTTTTTTGGACCTCTGATTTGTTCAGGTTCCTTTGATTATAAAAAGTTTTGTCAAAACAAAGAACAGTTATTTAAAAATATAAATCTTTTCCTAACAATATTAACACTACAGTTCAACACGTTTGGGGTCAGTAAATTTTTGTTTTATTTTTTTTTTTTTTTTTGGAAAGAAATTAAAACTTTTTTCAGCAAGGATGTGTTAAATTGTTTAAGAAGTGTAGGCAAGATTTATATCGTTAGAAAATTTTCTATTTTTGAATAAATGCTGGTGTTCTTTTAACTTTTTTATTCGTCAAAGAATCCTGAAAAAAGGGATTGCAGGTTCCAAAAAAAATAAAAATAAAATACAAAATTGCCAATGTTGCCAACATTGATAATTCTATTAATAATCCAGCATATTAGAATGATTTCACTGAAGGATCATGTGACTCTATATACTGGAGTAATGGCTGATGGAATTCAGCTTTGCATCCAGGAAATAAATTATATTTTTAAGGATATTAAAATAGAAACCATTATTTTATATTGATTAATAACATTTTTTGCAAGATTACTGTTTTGTTTCTGTATTTGTGAATCAATAAATGCACCGTGATGGCCATGAAGAAACTTCTTTAAAAAAAAAAAAAAAAAAAACTTACCCTGAGTCCCAAACTTGGAACAGCGGGGTTGTGATATACACAGCAAATGCAGCGCAACATATTAAGACCTAACGTAATTAAATTTGATTTTTCGTATATTTTTTATTTTTAGATGTTTAGTGATTGATTTTTATGTTTTGTAGTTTCGGTTCCTTATTGTTCAATTTTAAGTGTTTAGCTATTGTGGTGTTGTAACTGTATTAAACATAGCAAATTTCCAAAGGTTAAACATGTAAGCGTAAGTGTGAGATACTGAAAAATAAAACCATTATTTAATGAATGCAAATGTGTGATAGACAAAATCTCTCTCATGGTTCTTTTCTTGGTTTCGAATCACATACGGGATGAGTAAAATTATAACTTGCATATATTGGTATTTAAATTTACATTTTGCCCCAACAGTTCCTAGCCAGATCCGATTCAAAGTCACACAAACACTTCACTGAAAACTAAGCTCAAAAGAATCCTGAAGGCAAATCAGTGCACTCAGGCCTCATACACAGACTTCACACATCCCCTACCTCACCCAGGTTCTTCCTGTTCCAGCTGCTTTGTCTTGGCTCAGGTGAGAATTATGCAAATGTTGAGTGCCAATACACAAACTGGCACAAAGCTGGCACACAGGCCGAATCCCTGATGTGAGCGGAGTGGCAGCCTGCTTGACACTTTCTCTCTCTCTCTTGCCGTCTGGCTTCAATCACCCTCTCATTTCTGTGCCCACGGAGGGACAATGCGGCTTCGTTGTGCTTTACTTCTATTGAACGGAGTCTAAACAGCCCTTGCGCGCAAAGCGTTGTTGATCAGTGAGTGATTTGAGGGTTCGTAGCTCAGCGTTTGCTTGAAGATACAGAGTTATTGAAGAATGAGCACAAACACGTAGATTCAGTGTGTTTTGCAAAGTGGTCTTAACATCAAAACACTTCTCCTTTAGGCATCACAACTTCTTTCAACTTCTCTATGATTAGAAACTTGCATTCAGTAGCGTAAGACTGTCTAGTGAGAACTTATTTCGAAAGTGTTGTTCTCTCTTGCTCCAAGATCGCCGGCCGACTTTATGTTAATGACCAATAACGAAAGAAAAGACGGCACTGTTTCGCGGCTGATATGCAGATTAATATTTTTCATTCTATGTTTGATAATAAAACTCCAACACTATTTTTTCAAAATGTATTAAAACAACTTATTTTAGAAGATACAAGTGAATTTGATAATTTTCATCATTACAATGTACAGTGATAAAAAAATGGATAATCATTATTGAGATTTGCACTGCTTAAATCTTTTCTGCACCATTAAACAGAAGTGCATTCTGTTTAAGAATATAAAATAACATACCTCAAAAAGGTATTTATAACAAAAAATAGCATTTAACTCACACAAAAAAAGAGAGGTTGGTTATTGTTCATATATTGAATTAGACTTTATATTTTAATTTTAGTTTTAAAAATTTTAGTAATGTGTGTTGAATGTGGTTTTTGTAATTTTATTTTGTTCACATGTCTATGTAGTTATTCATTTTCAATTGATTAATTTGACTTTTTGATACAGTACTCAAAATTATATTAGTAATAAACACGCATTTTCTATGTTTAACAGTGTTTTTTAAACTATTCAAATTTTTAAAGATAAACTTTAAGGTTAACATGCACAGTTAAATAATTGATTACAATATCAATAAATCTTGATATCAATAATTTATAACAATGGTGGGGTGGTCGGTGTAATATATCATGGTCAAAATATCGCTAAAATCAATGCATGTCAGAAAATATGCATTAAATCTTAACAGCTTTCAGCAAATTTTGCTTTCACAGGAAGCATAGGAGCATTGGCTGAGGATTCGAGCGAAGAGCTGGGACGTAAATAGAAAACCCCGAGTGGAGGTTACTAGAGTTTTGCCATTGTGAACCAAAAGCCGGAAAGTAATCCTCAAAAGGCAGACAATGTTATTAACGTATTTTGAGTTCATTGATTTCTATGACAAACGTTTATTGAGTACATGCACATTAAGCATGCACAATAGACAGAACTTGCATTATTAAGAAAGTATCAAACTGTCATGGGATGACTTAAAAGTTGTCCAGTTGCTGGCACAATGTTTTTTTTTCTGTGCACCCATAGCTTGCAAACAAACAATGATGTATGATTATTGCCTCAACAAAAAAAGCGAGGGACAAAAAGAAGAAATGAGTAATGGCTCTAAATGCTACACACCCCTGCCTTGTAAAAGGTAAATATTTCCCTTACATGCCTATTTTGATCATGCTTTGAACGTGCACAGGCACTGATGGGGGCTGAAGTACTTCAGGGCCCTGGATTGTGTTGACAGCAGGGTCTACATACTTGTCAGGTCAGGCGTAGTTTCGGGTTCTCCAGCTCCTGCGCCTGAATCTGGGCTCCCAGGTAAAACGTTGATGTCGATTCGTTGCCCTGGGGGCGTAGAAGACGAGTTGAAGAAACGAGAAGGGATTGTTGATGCGATGTCGGGCTCTGGCTCCCTGCCCACGAGTTTTGTTGCCTCAACGCCGAGTTTGGACACAGAATCTCCTCTGGATTCCGTCCTCATAATCTCCACGATTTGTGTTTCGTTCACACGTCCAGCAGTTCTGACACGCTGCAAGTACAACACCCATCCATCGGAAGACCCAACTCACCTTCATGCTAACATTCAAACAGACGATCGAGGTTTACGCCAAGTCCACTGGCATGCAAAGATCTTCAAATAACTCCACTGTGTGTCAGTTATAATTCGTAGTTGTGTTTGTCTTTTACCACCGATTGTTGTTAACAAAATGTGTAGCTAGATCATGTTCCTCAAAATAAACTTGTTAATTTCTCATATTAATAATACTTTTCAAAGTAATTCAGTAGCAAATAGTGTTTAAAATGGCTTCGACCAAAGCCAAAGTTAGTGGGATACTCCGTTGAGCCACTGTTTGTTTTCTGGTAGCAGTTTATTCAGTTGTTATGATCCAATTCCTGGAAATGTCTCTCGAGACCCAATTTTTTACTTGGTTTTATCATGAGTCTATGGGGCAAAACAATTAATCACATTAAATCGCACATCCAAAAATAACAACGTTTCTTGTTTTACAGAGTTATATGTAGACGACATATACTATTGAAACAAAACTTGATATTTTGGATGCGATTAATAGTGTTCACACTCCATTTTCGTGTCTTTCATAGGCCACATCTCGCATATATCATAGGCGTTGGCCATGTAGTAATGAGCAGCATCACATGTGGTTTTAATTCATAATATGATACTGCGGCTATCTTACGCAATGAAACCAGCCCACTGGCCACTCGGCTTATATATTATTTGAAACGTTGCTACAGACCTTTGTGTCGGAACATAATACGGCTTTGCCTGTGCAACATATAGATATAAAAACAAAAACATACACACATACATACACATATACATCGTACAGAGACATCTACAATAGATCACAATCCACAATACAGTATACACACACTAAACAGACACACATACTGTACACTACGTGTGGATATATATAGATATATATATCTATATTCATAATGTATTATGTCTTTGCATTCTATTAATACTAAAATATGAAAAAACATGTACTTATAGCAATGATTATATATAAAAGGTAATATCCAGACTCCTTGGTCCAATTCACTGGTTGAAGTTGTGTACTGTTTTCACCAGCCTGGAGATTTTGCCATGTGTAATACTAGTACATCATTCTTTGTCAGGTAACTCTGGACACGGTGGTGCTGCTTCTGTTGGCACCTCACCAGAGCCCTGTGGAGTTCTGACTTCTCCCCGTGCCATTCTGTCCTTTGCGCTTTAACTGGCTTCCCTATCTCGGCGGCCCCTCTGACCTGTTGCCATTTCCATAGCTGTGAAAAGACGACAGTGACGCTCACTCTAGTGAACCTACCGAAAGCACAACAGCAAGAGAATGGGAAACATTTGTCTGGAAGCTCTCTGCTTTACACTGCCGCATGGCCCTCTGTTTTTACGCGCTCTGTTCTGGAGGTGATTTCGCTGTAGAGGATGGGACTGTATATCAGAAAAGGAATACAGGTGTAAGTCTGTGGCCGGAATTCCTACCTAATCTTGAAACCAAAGTCCTCTTGAACTCAGAACGTCAGTATACCTGTCGCCCTTTTTGACACAACGAGTGCATTTATTCCAGATAGATCCCGGGCGTCTGCCACTTTTCTAAAGCCATAGTTTTGAAGTTTTGGGTGAGAACTTGCCTATTACCCTTCCTGACTTGAACATAGACCTTCTATATTACCTTTCTCATCGCTAGGTGATATGTTAATGTTTCCAAAAGTGAGTTATTAGAGCCTAGAAATCCGTCTCGCCCCCTCTCCATCATCCCAGTTCCGGATGAATGAACCACCATTCCTCTTGCTGTCCTCTACCGGTCAGCATCGCCATTAGCGCTTTAACAATGACAGCGGTATGATTTATTACGTGCTAACCTGCCACACCATGCTTTCGCGTTACAAACCACATTAGCCAGCCAAGGTTTTAGTTCACCTTGGAAAGTACATGGATTGAACACCAGAGCACAGTGGGAGGAACATTAGCCAGAAGCTTTTTCTTGCCTGAAGCGTCCTGGCTTACCTGCACTCATCCATCATCTTTTATGGTGAAAATGCCTCTCAACATGTTCTTCAAAATGTTGCCCACAGAACTTTCCGACAACTGCGGGTGCTTATTTGAAGTTTTCCGTATTCTCCTACAGGAGCCGGATGTTCTGTGCCTCGGCGCATCTGTGGGCAGTAAGAGAGGAACCCAGCGCGGACCAGCGTTCTCTTCTTCGCATTTTACAAACCTGGTTTGTGATCCACTGCACGGGTGAAATCTGAACAATCCACTTCTTACGTGCATTTAGCACAATAGCTTGCGGAGAGACTGTAAAGACCTTTTCCCCTTTTTTGGCGTTTTATGTTGGTTAAACTATTTCATCATTCTAGAACTGTACCGATAATAGACAACAACAACACATATACTCGTAATTTACCAAGAAAATACAGTATAGTAAGGTCCAATTATACAAGAAAAAATAGCGCAAGTATTTTTACTCACTCAACACTATTCTCATAATGTTTCTTTAAATGTTAATAACCTTACATTATAAATGTTTTTAATAATTTTTTTTTTTCACATTTAAAACAGGGATACTCCACCCCAAAATGAAAATTTTGTCATTAAATCACTTACTCCCCATCTTGTTCCAAACCCGTAAAAGCTCCGTTCGCTTCGGAACACATTTCTTAAGATTATGTTTGGATGAAAACCTGGAGGCTTGAGACTGTCCCATAGACTGCCAAGTAAATAACATGGTGTCAAGGGTCCAGGAAAGTTTTATGAAGCTCGTCAGAATACTGCCATCTGGCCATCAGAACCGTGCCATCTGGGTTATATGAAAGTGATGGCGAACATTTTTTGTAAGTGCAGAAAATTCCTTTGTCAAACAGTCCTCCTCTGTGTCTCCTCCATATCACTGGTTAGTGCTGCGTATGCTCTTTCTGTGTCATCTAATCCGCGCCAGAAAAAAAAAAAAAAAAAAAAAAAATATAAAAAATAAAAAAAAATAAATAAAAAAAAAAAAAAAGGTAGGAGAGAGAAAAAAAAAAAAAAAAAAAAAAAAAAAAAAAAAAAAAAAAAGGATGTGCTGTTACTTTTACGTGTTATTTTTAAGCATTTGATTTGAATTGATAACACCAGCGCCTCCTTGTGGCAGTCGGATAACACAGAAGCGCATACACAGCATACAGTGTATATGGAGAGAGAGCCACAGAGGGAGACCGAATGACAAAGGAATTTATTGAATCTAGTAGTGCTGCGTTATTGTGTTTTTTTTTGTCATCCAAAATATCTTGAAAATTGTTTTCCGCGAAGACAAACTGAGCTTTTACGGGTTTGGAATGACAGTGATTAATGACAAAATTTTCATTTTGGGGTGGAGTATCCCTTTAATATTTTCTGAAACAAATTATTTTAGATAAATTTAGTTAAACTGAATTTTATTTATATTCAACGAAATGTATTCCTCTTTCTCTCTTTCCTGCTCTCTCCCTCTCTCTCTCTCACACACACAACACGCACACACACACACAACATAAGAAAAATTATACTGAATACACTTTTTAAAATAAATATTATAACATAGGAAACATTTTAGTTTTCAAACAAAAACTCAGCTAAATATTTTCAATAAATACCTACATAATCTTTTATGACTGAAAAATGTTCCATTTTGGAGAACCTGATAATGCAAAAATCCACTTCCTAATTTCAATGCTTGTGCATCAGCATAATAAACAAACTCCTTGACCTGCCCACCCCCTGCAGGCTTACCACTAGAATTCCGTGACACATCTGACATTGCGACTTGTTCGAATAAAAAAGTGGATGCAACGGTCACTTTTATTTTGAAGCATGTGCCACTCCCGTGCCGCTAACACATGGGCCTAGGGTCCACACCATGACACCAGAGATAAGTTATTGATAGTGCCGGATAAACCAGTCTTTAACCCGAGTATCCACATGCAATAGGCTGCATTCGCTCCTGTTTCATTTTGCAAACTCAAGGCAGCACATAAACCAAAGAGGAAAGTACACACTAAACCACTCACTTTGACAAGTGACATTAACTACTATTATACTTAAAAAAAAACAAAAAAAAAAAAAAAAAAACAACAGACAATAACAAAACATCCCCATTCATTCTTGTTTGTGCATTCGGACCCTATATCTACTGCCTCTCCATGAACCATCACAGAAGCTACGTGGATATTCTTGAAATGCCCTTGTTTTGTCACATTCTCACAAAAGGAGCCACTGTACTTGAGAGCAATTACAACCGATTAAGGAGGAAAGTTGGAGATAGTACTTTACCCTCAGCTCTCCATGGACAGGTCATCTTCAAAGCTACAGCCATTCTTTAATGGCCACTAGAAAGGCAAGAGATCAGCTTTCAGAGAACAAACACTTTGTGCTGACCCATCGCGATGAAGAAGTGATCATTCCCATTCTCCTTGCCATGTAAAAACACTTAAACATCGTCCAAGTGCACTTCAGAGCCTGAATGTGGCTTTAGCTCACAACGCACTGAGAGGTTAACGGTAAAATATTTACTCTTAGGTGCAGAATTACCTACCTAAGTCGTTATCGAAAATTATATGATGTTGATGCAGTTTTGAATGACAAGATCCATAATACATTATCCTGCTCTTGGATTCAGTTCTGTTTAGAGGTAAACTCTGAAGAAATGTTTAATCTAGATCAGGCACTTCTTACTTCTTTGCCTGAGTGTGTGGGGGTCTGCTATTTGTTCCCAAAGCACCGTGCATGGGTGTGGTATGTGTGTGTGTGCCAGTGAATGTGCATGCGCTGTAGTGAACTGTGACGAGTTTCTTGCTCCCAAGTTCACAAGGAGTGGTAGAGAAGAGTCAGCAGGCAGCGGAGTAACTTTTTTTAGTCCAATGAAAACTACTACATTTACATTTTGTGGCATTTAGCAGACTAACAGACTATCATTAGCTAATCTAAAATCTACTACAGACGATCATAGCTAACATGAAAGTTGGAACTGCAAATTAAACACACCATTTAGTCTGAAGGAAGCTCGGGGGAACTCACCTATGGACGGACATGCCGCTGCTTGTTCGTCCCAAAGAAGCTCCGAGAGGAGTCGCTGTTTTGAAAGATCAATAACACTTCATATTCGGTCCCTCTTTACTATTACTCGGCCAAAATCTCACTCCCTAAAAATGTCACACGAACAGAAACACGCACACAGACACCCGTCCCACTTCTCTTGAAGTGTTCTTTTTCTTCATACACAACTGCGACAGAGATTCTCTGGGCACGCAACCTGTCCGTCTCAACACTTACAAAACGCTGCCTTCGAATCCCCTTCCACTTTCATCCAGACACCTGGTGATCCGACGACGTGAAAGGAAAAAAAAAAAAAAACCACCACGTAAAAAACGAGCTAAGATAGCATTGTGCCTCTGCTGGGTGCTGGCCATGTTTCACAACACTAAGCAGCTCCACCACCACACAAGTCTTTTTAGCTCCGGATATCCAGCAAACTCTCGGCAGTGGAGACAATTACATTTTCCTGTCAGGCTGTAGGAGGATGTCTGTCTGGGTGTGTGTGTTAATGATAAATGAGCAGGAATTGGGAATAGGAACGAGCACGAGGTATTTTTTATTGACCTAGTGTTTTGTTTGTGTTGCGGTTGAATACTGCCAAACATGCTGCATCTGGTTCAACGGGGAATTTACACTGGGAAGCATTTAAATAAGTCAACTGTTGAAGGAACAGATCAGCCAAAAATAACAATTTTGGGCATCATTACTACTCATCATGCCATCTCGAAATGTTTTAGTTACAATTTATTAACAGCTATTTTTTCACTTTTCTTCAGCAGGATGCATTAATTGACCTAAAGTGACGGTAATTTTTATAATGTTCCTAACACCTTTAAATAAAGTTCAAAAAATTGCATGCTGTTCTTTTAACTACTTTTATTCATCTGAATTATGATGATGATGATGATAATAATAAGACATGGTTTCTTGAGCACCAAATCAGCATATTAAAATGATTTCCTTATTGGAACACACGTGACACTGAAGACTGGAGTAATGCCTTACTGAAAAATTCAGGCTTTGCCATACAGGAATTAAAATATATTTCAACATATAATCAATAATGATATAAAAAAGTTAATTTTAATTGTAATAATATTTTACAATATTATAGTTTTACTGTAGTTTTTTATCAAATAAATGCATAATTGGTGAACATAAGACAACAATCTTACAACTCCAAACATTTGCACAGGACTGTACAAGAAATGTTCGGCCCATGTTCAAATGCAATTTGGCTCCATTTGAATATTTTTAACATAACACCATAACAATAATTCTAGGAACAAATTTGTTTCGACATTAACCTTACTGCACCAAAATATAGAGAGAACAGCCGTTTTGCAGTGGTCAAAATGATTTTTTTGGATTCATTCCAGCTTTTAAAACTCAAATATTCCGATAGCAATTAAAATAGGACATCATCAACAACAAAGGGTTTTTCACATTTTCCCCGCAAAAAAGTTGAGTTAATGACATTAAGGCCAAATTTCCAACAACATTCAAACAGAACATATAAGGTTTCCGTTTGAGATCACAAGATGAAACGGCCATCCGGGACCCGGGCCAGCAATTCTTCTGGAATCTCTGTTTTTGTTTTTTCAGGTAGAAGGTTTTAATGTTGGTCATGAGGGACGCATACCTACAAGTAAAGATCGGAGCATGGGGCCTTTTTCTCCTACGCTACGCTCAGAGCTTAAACAGTCGTACATCTTAAATTAAAAAAAAAAAAAGCGCCTGGCAGTACAAAAAAAAAAAGATAAAACAAGGTGCTAAAAAGTCTCCCTGAGGAAAACTTCAGCCTGTAATGGGCCCACCCAGAACCCCACACAGTCACCATACAAAGCACCGGCAGCACCAAAGGACAATTAGTTCAGTTCCCCACACGCAATGACTTTCCTGACTCTGGGAAGATCACGGTCTGAACTCACTGAACTATTCACACAGGTTCCTCTCAAATTTACTGCTTGTCAGAGACACCAAAGCCAAAGGACAGAATGCTTTTTCTATGCTGCATCTAAGCATTTTTGTTTACTTTCCAATTCCCGTCATACTGTGGCATGTACGGCAGTATCTCTTCTCACACCATTTTGCAGTTGTAATATATGAGCAGGCGAGGTTTGTTAGGTGTAACGTACCTGCAGTCCTGAGCAGTTCTGCTACTGTTGATTTGGTTTATGACCCTGAGTTAGAAAAAAAAAAATAAAGTAACTGTTCGTGTATAAACAAAATGATTTTCCCTAAAGCAAAGAGTACACAACAAATCTAAGCCCGATATATCCAGGAACAACAAACACTAGAGCGATTCCGCGTGAATCTTATCCCACTGTGTCGTTCGATTCTTATCTTTTTCCAGAACCCTTTATTTGCTCTTTAATTTGGTTTTATGCCCCCAAAAAACAAAAAAAAATGGAGTTTGATGGAGAATCAAATGGCCAAGCCCGAGCGAGCCAAAACCTCGGTAAATGCTCTCCCCCTTGGCTGTGTTTTCATTTTAGCACATTACTTGCTTCCAGTAACACCTTTCCCACAGAGCCTCAAACCCCCTACAATCCCAGAATCAAGTTGAGATTCTCAGATATAACTGGACAAAAAAGATAAAGATGGTATGGGTTGTTTGCATCCTGAAAATATAAATCCTCACTCTCACGCTAAATTTGTTTATATATTTTCAGGGGATCAATTTATTAGAGCAGTTTACGGTAATTTCTCCTTAATTACTGAACCCTTTATTACGGTTTTTTTAGATAAAATGTTTGACAGTCACAGAAATGAAGACTTTAATTCATGTAAAAGATTTCAAATTCAACCTATTTTTTTTACAAATCTTCACTATATATCTGTGTGGTATTTTTATTTCAAAAATCTTTAATTAATAATATAGTATGGTAAAATATTACTGTTTATTATTATAACTATGAATGTGTTATACTTTAAAATGCACATAAATTAAAATGACGAAAAATCTTCTTTAACGAAAAAACTAGTATTTTTAACTGGACTTCTACTATATTTTTTTAGTTTCTTGCATTCAAATATTTTGAATCTACATGGCCTCTGTGACAGCCGATTGGTTGGTGAAATGTCTTCAAATTTCAACTCCTAAAAACTATGTATGTAGTATCCGTTAGAACCGAAACAACAAATCTGAACTGCTACGACATTAACAGAAGCACCCTACCCGTTTCTGAAGCTGTCGAAAGGTCAAGTCTTTTTTTTATCTTCCATAGGGCTGGGCATGACAGGCGGCTCCTCCTGCGCCCTGGTCCCGACGAGACTCAGAAGTCTGCCAAGAGTCCCCTCGGCTCTGAGCCCAAGCTTTCTCCTCTGAATCTGGGCAGGGGGGGACTCGCACTCCTCCATGTCCGTTTGGCTCGGACGGGAGGAACTCCAGTGGGGGACGGTTCACCTGTAGAGAAGCGGAAAAGGGATAGGCTCAGACCTGAGATGACATGACAATAGCCAGGCCCCCTCTCTCTGGAGGGATCGATAGCAGGCCCAAAAGCGCGCTGTCTTGTGTCATATAAACGCAGATATGTAAGAATCTTCCTTTTCTAAACAAAGTCACATTAACCAAAACTGGTGCACACATCAAGATGCTCCATTTTGAGCACTGTCAAGAACAAAACTACAAGATCGAACATGTCTTTGATGCATTAGCTGCACATGAGGTTTAAGGGTGTTAACTGAAAACACAGTGTGTAATAGACAAACAAATGTTTGTTACACTTTCTCCAATCGCACTAATACTCAAAATCAAGACTCAAGAAAACATGACCTTAAACAGACAGTGTTTTTCCATAAGAAATGTGCAGAGCATACAGTACATTGCCTCGATCCAAAACAGACCCTGAAAATATATATGTACAGTATTAGCCCTAAACTTGTATGAATTCCCACCTTTCAAGAATAACTGGCAATAGTTCTCTATATAATTAACAATAATTGAATGTAAATCTGTAATCTAGCTGAGAGTAAAATGGCATGTCATAAAAGGGACTCTTCGCAAAACAAAACAGACAGTGAAAATGATTTTTGACCTGATCACGGTGTTAAAAGGAATAGTTCACCCAAAAAATGAAAATGTGATGAAAATTTACTGACCCTCATTCCATCCAAGATGTAGACAAATTTGTTTTTTCATTGGAGCAGATTTGGAGAAATTTTGCATTACATCACTTGCTCACCAATAGATCCTCTGCAGTGAATGGGTGCCATCAGAATGAGAGTCTAAACAGCTGATTAAAACATCACAGTAATCCACAAGGAATCCACATGACTCCAGCCCATCAATTAATGTCTTATGAAGCAAAAAGCTGTGTTTGTAAGAATCAATTCCATCATGAAAGCATTTTAACTTCAACCCGTCACTTCTGGCCAAAATATAAGCCCATAATCCATAATTACGAGTCAAAGCCTCCTCATATAAAATCAAAACCTTTTTTGAACATTTTTGTTCATAACTGTTTTGGACTGTTTTCAGTGTTTGATATGTGCATATTTCTCTCCTGATTCAGACAAGATTACTTTTTCACTGTAGACAACAATATTATGGATAGAGACCTAGCCAGAAGCAACAGTCAGAACAATGTTTTAATTATGGCTTTTAGATTACAAACATGCAACTTTTTACTTCAAAATGTTAACTGATGGACTGGAGTCATGTGAATTATTGTGATGATTTTATCAGCTGTTTAGACTCTCATTCTGACGGCACCCATTCACTCCAGAGGATCTATTGGTGGGCAAGTGATGTAATGCTAAAATTTCTCCAAATCTGTCTGTATTTGTCCAGTGAAGAACTCATCTACATCTTGGTATGGCCTAAGGGTGAATACCTTTTTTTTGTTATATATTTTCTTTTTTTGGATGAATTATTCCATTAAAATAGCAATTATCTGTGGCAAGTTTTTGTTCACTAATAGATGATAGGTGCAGAAATGACATGCAGCTTTAAATAGCATAATCATACCCTGACACACAGTCAGAATATAAATAGTCTAAAGAGAACTTTTTTAATGAATTAATAAAATAATAAATAACTAAATAAATAAAGAAATATTAAGATATGAAATTATATATATATATATATATATATATATATATATATATTATATATATATATATATATATAATATATATATATATATATATAGAACTATTATATATTATATATATTAGAATATATAATATATATAACATACATATATATATATATATATATATAGAACCAAAATGTTATAACCCAAATAACCTTAAAAAATAAAAATAAAATAAAAGAAGAAAGAAACCAGTATATGAGAAGTTTTTGTTCAGTTGGTTAAAGGATCTGACCAATAGAACAACAAATAGAGGGATCATTGCTTCCAAAAACTACTGGAAAATCAAATGAGATACCAACGGCCATGTGAAGGCTGGGACAACAAATAAAAACAGCAGAAACTAATAACATCTAAAGAGATTCCAAAATTCCTGTCCATAAGCAGCAACCGAAGTAAAGAGAGGGAGAAAGAGATGGGGCGGGGACGGGGGTCTTAAACTGGAAATAAATGGTAAAAAAAGAAAAAGTTAAAAAACAAGTCGAGCAGGAAATGTCTGTTTAGTTTGAAAGATTACAAGCTGGGTTGGAGTCATTTCCTGTTTTGGGATCTAGCAACTTTTTGAAGGAACAGATGAGCCTGACCCAAATAGGATGGATTTATAACTTAGTGTTCTGACTGACTCCCCACAATTCACAACACGGCTATTTATAGCATGTGCCTATTTTCAGACTGACTCATCGAAGTGTTTGACAAATGAAAACCACCAGGAACACCACCACATTTTATTACCAAAGGTGATATAAGGAAACACGTCAACATTGGGGAATATACCTGCATGAATACACCTTACAGTAAAAACAGTGGTTCTTAAAAATAGGAGGAATCAACACATTAACATAAGTAAACTAAACAACAACAAACAAAATCCAACAATCTTGGAAAACTTGGATATATGAGACTGATATATAAAGTGTTTTATATATCTGGAAAAATCATGGGAATTGATAAAATCTTAGAAATTTTATGGGCATTTTTAAAATGAATATACATTTTACTATTTATGTCTAGCTCTAAAAAAATTTATTGGGTTGAAATTGTGAGCAAAAAAATTAATTATTTTGTTGATTAATTCAAAATATTATTTGTGTTAACATATGGCTTTTTAATACAATTTGCCTTCTTATTAAAACATGCATACATAAAAAAAAAAAAGAAAGCAAAATGCACATGAAATAGTTAATGAGTGGGAATCTTCATTGTTTCAATAAATAAAAATTAGTAATACAAAAGAAACAAAACTAGCACAGCTACATTTGGAAATCACTTGACGGGGACAACATTCAATAAAATGATTTAACAGTCATTCTACAACAATATTTGACCTGAAAACCAAAAATGCTGCAAAACAACCAAATCACAATCAAGTATTCCATAGAGAGCATTACCTAATAGTTGTTAAAGTCTAATCATGGCAAACATGGTCCTCCAGTTTTTTCAGCTGCATATCTGTTCACAGGTTCAAATCCCATCAGAGGTTCGTCTTTATTTTTTTGGACTCCCTAAAACAGAATTGATGTTCAGATCGTCTATTTGGAGAAAAGTTAAAAGGAAGCAAACTGTGTACAGTACTCCGCTCCAGAATGTAGACTCCCATTTTCTCATTAAAAACAAATTGTCACTAGCACACAAAAATTATTATTCTTACACTAGCACACAAATAGGCTCTCTCTAACATCATGTTAAGCTTAATTTTAAATACATCTTCCTCAGCAAAAGTTGAAATTAACCATAGCAATCTGACTGGATCACTGTTTCCACTGACATCTTTTATGTAGTTCAAGGGAAATATTCATTTCAGACTTGAAATATTACTAAAAAAATTTGCAAATATGAGTCCTAATACCAGTTTGATACATGGCCACTCTAGAATAAAAGAAAATGCTAACGTAAATGGCGTATTGATCGATTCAATTAAGAGACAACACAAAGAAAGTCTTTTGTCAATAAGCCATGCAAACAGCATTCAAATATGAGAGCAGTACGCCTCCCCAATTTCCTTTCACAAACAGCGCAGTTTGTTTGTTTAATTCTGTAAACACAGGAAAACTCAGTGCTCTCCACTCCATTTTAGACCTGCGATTTGTAAATGGTGCAGACTGAGTTACATACTCTGCTTTAAATTAATAGAGACTTGGGGAAGAAGGATGAGAAAAGCAGTGACTTAACATAAATAAGCACTACTAAGTAACTTCAAAAAGCATGCCACTTAATCCCACCAATCCACAGAACAAATGCAAAAATGTTAACTAGGGGGAAACCTTTTGCCGTAAATCTCACCACACACAGCTAACTGTAAACAGAATGTTGCAATATTCCCAGTAATCCAGCTGTTTTTTTCTTTTGAACCATATTTTTGTCATTGGGATGGTATTTGGATAAAATTATTATTCAAAAAAATTCCCCATTTTTTTTGTTTTTTTTTTTTTACAAACTATTACAAACTATTTTGTACAAAGCATATTATAGATCTTACTGTGAACATTTTCATCCTCCATATCATGTGTTTATTGGGTTCAAATCACAAATGTCCCATAACCAAACCACAGACCCCTTAAAAAAATGTAGTATACTAAATAGGGTTTTATATTATTTTTTTTTTAAAAAAGAATTATAGTATAAGTGAACATTTTGGTCACTTTTGGTTGGAACTGTCTCTCAGTCCACTTTTTATTCACACTATAGTTTTGTGGAACCCAAACTGAAATGGAACCCAAATTGAAATTTAATATATTTTTAATCTATTTACATACATACATATACTTTATAATACACATATACACACACAAATATATATAATATAGATATATATATATATATATATATATATATATACTATATATATAATATATATATATATATATATAATATATATAATATATATATATATATAGACACACACACACAAACATTAGGGCTTGTTGGCAAAAAAACGGAATACGGATTTTCCCATGCGCATCTCTTCAGTAAAGACGCTCCTGTAATTAGTAGTATATCTCCAGCACCCGTGTGTTAAGATCAGGGTTGACCAGGTTTTCCACAACAAATCCTGCCCAGTTGCTTTCTCAAAACTAGTTCCAAAACTAGCCCAATTGCGTTTCCCGGAGGGTCCCGATAAAAATTGCATTCCCGGGGTTAAATCCCTTGGTTAACTATAACGTTTTTTGGCAGGGTTGCCCTGGTAATATTTCACATTTTAGGGGGCTAAATAATCACGTTATTGGTATTGGGGTCGCTTCAACCCGCAGACATGAAAAACAACCGCAGACTTGGCAACACTGGTTGCCATTTACTACACAGAACCGTAATTCACTGACAGTCTACACAAAATTGATTTTTTAAAATCGCAAGGGCCGATTCTTTTGTCGATTTTGAAGCGATTTTGTGTTAGCTTGTTCCGGTGGACTACGGCTCTGTGGTAGTAAATGCCCGCCTCCCAACCCCTGAACCAGTGTTGCCAACAAGTCTGCGGTTGTTTTTTTCATGTATGCGGGTTTTGAAGCGACCATCAATACCAATAACGTGATATTTAGCCCTAAAAATGTGAAATATTACCAGGGCAACCCTGCCCAAAAACGTATAGTTTTTAACCCCGGTATGACAATTTTTATCGGGGAACCTCCTGGAAACGGCGATTGGGCTAGTTTTTGGACTAGTTTTTTGAGAAGCAAACTGGGCAAGGATTTGTTGTGAAAACCTGGTAAACCCTGATCTTAACACACGTGCCTGGAGATATACTACTAATCACAGGTGCGTCTTTACTGAAGAGATGCGCATGAAAAAATCGTATTCCCGATTTTTTTTTGCACAAGCCCTAATATATATATATATATATATATATATCTATATATCTTATATATATAGATATATATATATAGCTATAGATATATATATATATATATATGTAAAATCATTATTATGCGTCATCATTATCTAAATAGTAACCAGTTCAAATATCCTAATCACTTAACATTTCAAATATTTGGATATGGTATATGTAAATGTAAAAAAGTGAACCCAGGGTCCTTTGTGTTCACAATGCAATCTTTTTTAGTGTGTTGTGTTAAAGCTGGGTGGAAAGACTTAAAAGTTTGGTAGAACCATCTGTTGTTTGAACCATTATAAGTGTGCTATTAAAGATTAATAACTTGTTAAAAAATTGAGTCTGTGACAAATATCTGGATGTCAGAGCTGTGAGGGAAATCAGTGATCCCCTCGGTTCCATTGAATAAACAAGCTGTCGCTATCATCATTCTCAAACCTGTCAACAAAAGTTTGTTCGGCTAAAAATCCCTTGAAAAACTATGACTATTTTTAAAACACTGCATGCACCCCACACATGCTCTCACTATGACCTCTTTCTGTTGAACTGAGAACGTCCCAGACATCCCACATCCATTCCAGATTTGACCGGTTGCTTGTTGTGTCCGTCCCCACGTACCAAGGCTCCAAACAAAAACAGGACCAGGGCTCCGAGTCAAACACCGTACAAACAACAGCACATCAAAGCACATCCTAAAAAACAACCCACAATTAATGCATTATGCTTACACAGAGACCTCTTGATTAAGACCATACCCGGTTCAAACAGGCTGATTCTCAGAGGGACTGGACAATTTACTGAATATGCAGGATGACGTCACTGGCAATATAAAATATCACCTACATCATTTTTTGGAATAATTTCGGAGTATTCGCACATGTCAATGTCAATTTTATCTATGTTTTAAAAAAAAACAGTGTAGGGAGTGGGCGTATGACCCAACAATGTCTTATTTCACGGTATGAGAAATTTTATTTCACGATAACGATATGTACCTCGGTAAAGCTATTTTTATTTTATATTTGTTATTAAAAATTAAGAAAAAAGCAAATAACAAGCAGAACAGAACAAATAAGTATGAAATAAACTTTTAATTTATTAACAATAAATAAAATTCAGATATATCTGCATACCGCGGAATACATGATATATGATATAGCAAAATCGTTTGATAATTTTATTTAATTTTTTTGATGTTAAGGACATGCCGCCAAAGAAGATAAGTTCTTTTTTTTTGTTTATTGAGTAATGAAGACGAATTATTAGTGTTTCTGAATTAAACAAAGGGGAAATATGTAATGTATGTGCCACTAGCATCATCAAACAGAATTGCAAAATATAATAAATAATAACTTTATTGACCATTGTGATGGACAAACATGCAAAAGTCCCAACCCAAATTTACATCAATGGTTGTTGTAAAATGGCTAATAAAAATTATTAAAATATTCTTCAGAAGTGGAAAAATTGCTGCAAAACATGCCTTTTTTTTTAACTGCATTGTATTTACTTATTGGCTTATTAAAAGTTTTGAATCCTACTTGGCAATTACGAGGACTTACGGATGTTTGAAATGGTTGGTGGAAATTATGCTTCCAGACAAAGAAAATGCCTAAATGTTTAAAATATATTTCATTATACATCGGTCAAAAGGCTGAAAATAATGAAATATAATTGCTTTTACAATTGTGTAAAGTCATAAATTTGCAGTACAAGCTATATTAACATTTAAGAGGAGCTTATCCAATTTTTTACAAGACATTCTACAGCTGAAACAATATCCTAGTGAGGATATAACACAACTGATTTTAAAGAAAGACTAACTGGCCAGTGACCTGAAAGTAATGTTATATCTTGCAACCATGGTTGTGATGTCATGAGCTTTAAGCAGAACAAGATAAGCCTTACCCAACAGCTGCGCTTTTTTTGAAACCACACCTGCAATGTTTTCGTCCCAAGTTAGAAACACAATATCCAGTTTTGCGCCAGTGCCTTGGTGAACTGCCACCCTCAGTGACCTTTGGTATTGGCTCTAAACACAAGCCCAAGGTCTAGCCTGTGGAATAACATGACATTCTTTTTTGATGGAAGTCCTCCATTGTGATATTGTTTAGAGGTCCACAGCAATCTATGAAAGAAAAGGTTATTCTGTAACCCCTCCCATAAGTCCCACAGGGGTGAAAAGTGCTGCTGCTGACAAATTTTAGGGCCAAATATAGAGCCCTGTGGTACACCAAAAGCAAAACATAATCCTAAGCGATCATATGTGCTGGTGTCTCTACCACGATATCACCAGCCAAGATCTCATCGTCCTTGCAATGCATTTGAAAACCCTCAGATTTCTCGTCTGGAGTGATGCCAAACATGACAACAAAGGGAGCTAAGAGACACCAAGTGTAAAAGGCATATTTATGCTCAAACTGTAAAGGACTGAGAATTCTTCAACGATTGCACGGTTCACATGATATATCCGATAAAATATCAGTACATCAACTTCAAACACTGTATTTTTTTTTATCTTCTCCCCCAAAAGAATAAAACTGCAGTCAATACTGTACCAGTTCTTAATAACATTTCTGGATTAGTTATTATATTTATTTTTGCATTCAGGCATCAGCCATTTTTCTACAGGTTCCTTAAATGGTACACGTAAAAACGATGGTACATCATCAGGCTTCTACAAAGATGCAGCACTGTGAAAAAGTGAAGCGAACTGAGCAGTGAGAGAGATTGAAAGTTGATACCACCGATTCACTCTATTCCTCCCATGCATTTGGCCCCTGTGTCAGTCCTGCCAATCCCATTATTATGCTCACTGTGGATGCATCTAATATATTAAAATCTTGACAACGATGAAGTTACCGTGCTATGATTGCGGTAGTTGCTGATCCCCAAACACATTTATATTTTTAGGATTAAGAAACCATTACCATTTATAAGAAGGAAGTTTCACGTAAATGTACCCATTGACTATGTTTCTGGTCTTTCACATGCCATGTGACATGATTGATATTGGCACTTCAAAACTGTATGTGTCACCTATGCACCACAGACAGGAAATATGTAAATAACCTGAACCTAAAAACTGCCTCACTGCATTTAAGCTATAAAAGAGCACTCCTCCAAACGGAGAAAACCCAAAAACTCGGGAGAATGCTTCCAGAAATCTCTTTGTATATGCAACCAGAATAAACGTGTATCAATCAGGAGGGGCAAAGTCTTAAAAATCTACTCTCCTCTTAGGACCGTGACCAAGCTTTAGTTTTTGAAGATGTGACTGGTGCTTATACGTAATGACACTTTGGGGTAATTCTGCCCCCTGCTTCCCATTTGAATCTTTTTCCCACTTGTCTTCTGACAGCGAGTGAGAAGAAGTGATTGTGACAATACATTCAGACACTATCAAACTCAGAGTGTCCTCAAGAACCAAAGCTGGAAGTTTAAAAAAAAAAAACATTATTCATGGATCAGTTTCAATTTATCAAGTATTTTGTCTTTGTTTTTTTCCAGTAAAAAATTACTTGAAAGCAATTTAAAGGACTCATATATATGCAAAATCTAAAGAACAAAACTAGATTTAAAATGAATTTAATTAATGCTTATTTTTTCATAATTTGTTTGGACACATTATAGAGTATGTTCCTTGCAGAGTTTTTAATTCAAATGTTATTATATTCCACTTTTTATAGACAACAAATATTTTGTCACAAAATGTACCATTGAATGTACTTTCTGTTTGGTGGATTGAACTATATAGGTAGGGCAAAATATATTTTTAAATGCTATTAATTATGTATGTGGGTGTGTGTTTAAAATAAATGTTGAAAATATACAAAAAAAAAAAGATGGCAAAACAAAAAAAATTATATTGGCAGAAATTATATTTTTAAAAATATATTTACATATATTTTTGCTGTATGCGAAAAACAATACAAAAATACAAATTAAATTAATTTTTGCAATTTCTTTTTTGCAAACACACACACACAGTGTTGACAAAAGAAAATTCATATCATGCAATTATCGCATGTGTTATTGCAGCAATCCATAACTGTTTTCTTTTCTTAAGTTCCAAGTATTACTTTCAACATCAAGTGGCGGGACCCAAACACAAATGACCATAAACGGTTTATGATTACACAGGTTAAACACAAACTGACGTTTTTATAAACATTTAATTTTACCTTGCGTCAGTTTTGTATGTTGTTTCGTCTAAACAAAGGTTTCTACTAACATAGACCATCTGCCGAATTGCCTAGTATCTAAGAAACAGAACGCAACCAACCCATTTAAGTTCAACATAAAAACAAAACCCTGATTTTAAGATTGCTATCATAACTATTCCCGTTCTTAATTCAGTGCAGAAGAAGAAAATGTGAGGAAGACAGATTCGCATCTGGCACTTTCCTCACATTTTCTCCCTGTTAGAGTTTAATGCTAAATATGTTTCTAATAGCACAAGGCAGATAAAAACACTGATTTGTGTTCCCCTGCCTTGCTACACACTGATTAATGTTTTATTTTAATCCAAGTGTCTGTTTTATGACACACACTTTGGTAATTCCAACCACTGTGTCCTGGAGCTTTTTTGTGGAAGTGAGCGAAGCGTAATGACAGAGAAGGGGTGCCAGGGTTAACCACCAAGGTCAAAGAAACAAACCTTTTTGAATGGATTCTTTAATACTTTACAAAGTTGGCAAAAGAAACAGGACATTCTTGGACACAGCTACTCTAAGCCAACCCAGAAGTGCAGGACGGGGATGTGTGGGGACGTGATCTGTGTTTTGGAGGAACTGATAATGTAAACTAATTAACAGAGAAAGATCGCACCACTGCACTTGTAATGCAGTGAAGTTAGTTTAGATTCTCTTAGACCTCTAAATAAGCGCAATACCTCAGAGGTGTGGTGAAAAACTGATGCTGTCATTAGTTGGCCAGCCTTGTGGACAAAAAAAATTAAGCCAACAAAAACAACTGTTTAAGGTTTCGCTAACAGTTTCTTAACCTTCTACGCCACACTTTGTGCAATACATAGTCAAGGAGGCCCCTATGAACATACGTAGGATTTGATGAAAAAACACAAAAATAGAAGAATCGAGGGGCGAAAAAGAATATTGTGTAAATATTATTATGAGTGAAAATAAAAAATTTCTATTTATATATATTAAAATCTAATTTATTCCTGTGATGCAAAGCTGAATTTTCAGCATCATTACTCCAGTCTTCAGGAGTAAGAAATCATACTGTAATTATGTTGATTTTATTTTTAGAATTATCAATGTTGGCAACAGTTTGTGCTTGCCAAAAATTATTTTTTGGAAAACACTTTTTTGATACTGTGATTTTTTCATGAGGTTCTTTGATTGAAAGAAAAGCTGAAAAAAAAAAATAGTACAAACAAAAATAAAAAAAAAAAAAAAAAAAAAATAAAAAACAGCGTTTAGTCAAAATATAAAATCTTTTCCTACCATATTAAGTCTTTGCTATCGACTCTCTTAACATGTTACACATCCTTGCTGAATAAAAGGTTGAAAAATTTCTTTCAAAAAAGCAAGAATAAAAAATTACTGACTCCAAACATTTGAACTGTAGTCGACATATTGTTTAGAAAAACACTGTGAAATCAATGCTTTTTTTGTTTTACTTTTAATCAAAGAATCCTGAAAAAAGTATCACAACTTCCCCAAAAAATATTAAGCAGAGCGCAAACAGTTTTCCAGCACATGAGAAAAATCAGCATCTTAGAATGATTTCTGAAGGAATCATGTTGACACTTTAGAGAGGGAGTTAAGAGTGAATGGCTGATGGAAATTCAGCTTTGCATCGAGAGAAATAAATTAACACTATGTTGTTTTTGCAAGATTACTGTTTTTTTTTTTCTGTATTTTTGATCAAAAATAAAATGCACGCGCTTGATTGAGTTTACTTAAGTTCTTCTTTAAAAAACATTACAAGTCTTACTGATCTCAAACTTTTGACCGGTAGTGTATATGTATATGGTAAACCATGTTTGAATGCATATTTATCATTTTTAAACTGAACTTAAGACCGTGGTTGGTGTTTAAAGGGGTCATCGGAAAACCCATTTTTCACAAGTTAAATATGATTCTTAGGGTCTTAATGAAAAGGTCTGTAACATAGACTGTTTAAAATTTCTCAATGGTAGTGTAAAAAACAAAACAACTTTTTTTACCGGGTCAAAACAGCTCTTTTCAGAGCAAGCCGTTTTGTAGCATTTTCCTTTAAACGTTAATGAGCTCTTCTGACCACGCCCCTCTCTTCCAAGCCGCTCTTAGAGAGACGGTTTACTTTAGTCATCGTGACATTCATCGTGAAACTTGCTAATTTGCATATTATTAGGAAAGGCGATTTCCAAAAATTCATTAAAAAAACCTAATACTCACTTTTTTTGTAGGATTTGAAGCTGGACCACAAATGATTTCGTGCAAAGACAGACACATTTAGGTAGATCAGATAACAGCATTCCCCTTCAGAAACAAATGTAATTCCACTGGTGTCTCAGCGACTCAGATTGTCGGGAGTAAATGATGACTGCTACAGTATGTTCATTATTACATACACAATAGAAAACTTCAATCGCTTAAGAGTCATTCTTGTTCTACACCTGCTCACAGCATCGAAACAATGGTACCCGAACCGGATGACAGCTTACACAGGACGGGTCTAAGATTATAGACACCAGTCCAGTCTGTGCTGAAATGCTACTGTCAATCAAAATATCATGGGAGGGGCCTGTCTGTGTGATGTCACAAGGACAGACATCTGAGATCGGCTCGATTTGAGAAAGGGGTAAAGATTTTAGTAGATTTAAAAGAAAACACTGAGTGGATTTTTATCAATATAGGGTGGATATATAAACACACTGCCAACACACAACTCAGTTCAAACAACTTGTAAAAGTGCATGTTGCATCCAATGACCCCTTTAAGATATTGTTGGTCATTCAAGGTTTCTGTAAAAAATAAAAGATAAAAATAACAGTAAAATAGATAATAGTAAGTATTATGAAAAAGATTAACTAATTATTATGAATTGTTATACTATATTAACAATATACAACTCGCTAAGGATTAATGTGCTGCTGGGTTCATGAATATTAATTACCTTGTAACAGCGTTCGTGTCGAACTGATTGGTGTCCAACGATTGAATCAAACAGGGACAATAATAGGTGCGCCCCCAGCCAATGAGATTTGCACATTAGTCCCGCCCACTACCAGAGAGAAACCGGCGGGATCTTGTGGTTATTAAAAGATGAATAATTCTAAAAGAAAAATATGACAAAGAATATCGTTTACATGTAGCGCATTAGCGTGGTATCTAATACTCTCGCTCTCTCTTTTTGCATCAAACTGTACATATTACTCTGTGTGAAAAACACAGTGCTCTTAGCAATGCGACAGAAAGTCGTGCACCTTCACACTAGAGTTTACAGTGCGTCAAAAAAAGGCACGCTTTGCATCTATTGAGATGAACTGAAAAATAGCACAGATCGATTCGCTTGATAGAGAGTGAAACTCTCAAGCGTTCAGTCTAGTGTTCAGCGAGTGAAAATATATCTATGCTAAAAAACTTGTAATTTAAATTTTTCCTCGCAATGTAGAGAATTGGTTCTGGTACATTAATGATTTGTTTAGTACTTTACTTCAACAATAACTGATTGTAGCTACACTACCAATCAAAATTTTTGTACTCAGTATGATTTCTATATTTATTTGAAAGAATTTTATTCAGCAAGGAAGCATTAAATTGATCACAAGTGACAGTAAACATATTTATAATGTTATAAAAGATTCCTATTTTAATAAATGCTGTTCTTTTGAACTTTCTATAAAGCAAAGAATCCTGAGAAAAATATATTGCCGTTTCCACCAAAATATTATGCAGCTCAACTGTTTTCAACATTGGCAATAATAAGAAATATTTTCCTCAGCATCAAATCAGCATATTGGAATGATTTCTGAAGGATTGTGAGACACTGCAGCGTGCAGACACCTGCCACCAAAAAAGGAACAAATGACATTTTAAAACATTAAACAGAGAACATTTATAATAAATTTATCAAATAAATGCAGCCCTGCTGTCTCTTAGTAAGAGGAAGGTTCTTCTTTCAAAATATACTTAATTGCTTTAAAAGACTAAACAAAACAAAATAAAAATGTTAATGGTAATTTTCTTGTAATGTTTTAAAATGTTTTTAATTAAGTATTTGTGAAACACACGCAGCGCATTAACTACTCTAATTCTTAAGTGGTCATATACTTTAGTACGCATAATACCTTAATAGTTCGTGGATTATTTTGGGTTGGACATGATGCAAGTAACTACTTGGCACCAAGTCAGGGAACCGCTTTGTGATTCAGTGATTCATTCACCGAATGATTCAAACCAATAACTGATCTGCTGGTTTTGATTGATTCATCAAAAAAAATAAAAAAAAATAAATAAATAAATAAAATAAAAATCAATCAATCTGGGGACTACAATCGTCCAAAACAAAAACTAGGGGCAGAATAGAACAGCAACATGCAAAAGAACTGATTATACAAGCCTGGGCCTCCTCATCATCTGCCTGTTTGTTAAAGGTCCAGCCACAGAGACACACTATGTGCCAGCATTATGATAAAACCGTTTAATCATTAGCTTGAACAAGGTCAGCAGTTCCCAGGGTTTCAGTTTGCCCAATGTGAAACAAACATATGGAGCGCCCAGGGTGTTACCGCTAGCATGCTAGCACAACACGACACTGGGATTCAGTCAGGAACAGGTGAGGCTCCGATTTCATGCCCGTGTTTAGCGGGAACGATTTCATGCCTTTTAGCGGAACTCTTCAACTCTCAGCATCACACAGAGTAAAGCTTAAATGAGTAATAATGATGATTTATTCACACACCCATGTGATGAATAGCAACTGACATGGGACCCAGAGGAGGGTGCTGGCTGGAATCCAGGAACTAAGCCTGGGCTAAGGATCTGATTATGTGATAAATATGAAAAGCAATAGGAGGGGAATTGTGAGAAACAACCAATGCGCGAGAGTCATCAGGACGCCCACTGCTTCTTCACAACAGCACTGTAAACATGTCAGCACATGGTCCTGATGGATTATGAGCGCACTACTCTTAGATGCCCGGTTTTATTCACATGCAGAACTGCCTATACAGCACTGCCTGAAGTACAAGCAGTGAATAGTTTAATAGCACTCTTTCACATGAATTTTTAAGCAATTTCAAAGCTTAAAATGTAATAATAAAACTTTAAATTCTGATTCGATGAGTCGTTTTTAAAGGTTACTGGAAAACCGTAGATAAACACACTAGCGAATATTAAGGTGTTTGGGCAACTATAACGGTCTACAGTTAGGCTAATAAACTATATTAATTGGCACTTTTATAATAAACATAACTCTTTGGTGTTTAGTGAATGAAATTCTGTCCAAACAACAGTGAGCTCTATTCGATTTTCATTGTATGGAGAATAAAACTGTGAAAATGTGTTCTTAACACACCACATATATGTATGTGTGTGTGTGTGTGTTTCAAAGAGAGAGGAAAAAAAAGTCATACAGGTTTTGAATGACATTAGGTTGAGTCAAAAACTGACAGACATTTTCATTTTGGGGTAAACTATCCCTTTAATGTAATTGTATTTTATGAAAGCAATAAGCTTTACTCTGACTTTCCCACAGTAAAGGGGGTATAGCAGGCTCTGTTTTGCTTTAGCAAGCAGTAGCCTTGGGGCTAAAAGCTTTTGAGACCATGTAAACTAATTCTCACTGTCCTAAAATGTCTCACCTGTCAAGATCACGGTCATCCAAATGTAGAAAACTGTGAGTAATGTGTCTTAGCTCTGAAATAAGTCTCTTATACTCACCAAGTCTGCATTTATTTGATCAAAACACTGTAAAAACAGTGACATTTGTAAATATTATTACAATTTAAAACTTATACAAAGCTCACATTTCATTACTCCAGTCTTCAGTGTCACATGATCCAGAAATCATTCTAATGTTGATTTAGTGCTTAAGAAACATTTTTGATTATCATTATTAATGTTGAAAACAGGTACGGCCTAATATTTTTGTGGAAACCATGATACATTTTTTCAGGATCTTTTATGAATAGATAGTTCAAAAGTAATATAATGTAGTTGAAATATTAGTCTTTATAACAAATGTATTTACTCTCACTTTTAAGCAATGAATCCTTGCTTGATGAATAAACCCCCCCCCCCACCTTTTTTTCGCGTCTGCCCTGAAACAAAAACCTAAACTTCAATTTCAATACATTCACAAAGAAAAGAATTCTGTGCTTATGGTCATACAATTTAATAGGGTTTATGAAGAATTTACTAAACCCTCATCTTCATTTCTGTTATTGGTCGTTTGGTGTGTGATGTAAAACTGTACAGTGTAACAGTGTTATTGTCTCTTTGAAGCCTTTCTCTTGAGGTCTGTTTCATGTCCCTAGCTGAATTCATTTCCTGTGGACAAAGCCCTGATAGCATTCATTTCAGCCCCATAGGACCTTTTCTGGTTTGTTTTTATGCATAGGGCAGAAAAACAACGCATTCTTCTCCTGCATTAAGCTATTCGTAAGATGTTTCCATGAAGCAAAGCATGAGACAAAAATGCAATCAGAAACACATCAGAAAGCTTTCGAACCTGCTTCAGTCTGTGTTGTTTTAACTTCTTCATTATGTACCAATAACACAGTATCAGCAGTCAGCACATAACAACAGTTTTGCATGTCTAATATGGAAATATCAAAGCTGATGGCTTAGAAAATTGTTCTTTGGATCTGAAAAAGCAGGCATTCAGCCAAACTAATCTAGATGGCATCTAGACCTGGGAAGGAAATGCAATATGTAGTTGCAGTGACTGTTTCAAAGGCATCAATGGAAATGGTTCACTTTAATATAATCCAACTTCCCATTGTAAATAACAGTACTTTGCAAAGGAAACAGAGCCACACCTTTTGTTTAGTTAGCGTGACACATTTTCCACAAAAAGCAACTCGAGACCTGTTAACACAAAAACTCGGCTTACTTTTTCAACTACTAATGCGGATTTCTCTTGTTAAAGAGATCACGCAAATGGAAATTTTACTGATTGCAATGCAGCGAGTTTGAATAACAAAATCGCAAATGAGTTTTCAAGCTCTTGCAGTCAATGACCGTTTAAATTTGTAAATATGCAGTTGCGAGTAATTTTTTTGGATGCACTTTTCCTTTTTGAACGTGTTTACACGGATCTCTTTCTGGGGCAGGAATGCAGAAAATCATGTGACAACATGGATTCACCCATGTTATCTCTGTAAATACACACCAGTATCTCTCATTTGCTCAAACACAATCTCTTTTACATACACTCATATGTCAGCTGTGTTTACACCTGACCAATGTTATCTGAAGAAACCCAGAAGACGGCACTCCTGCCTTTATGTTTGCATAGAACATAGCTGCCCTACTTTCAATATTCACATAAAACTGTGGAGAAGTCACAAACACGAGAGAGGAGAGTGAACTTTTAAGGAGACTTGAGAGTCACAAGACTAAATTAGGAAAACCTGACAATGGTTAAGAGCACTGAAGCTTGAGATCAGTAAAAAAAAAAAAAAAAAAAAAAAAAAAGTGGTTCTCAAACTGCTGTCAGTGAAGTATCAATGGTCCTTTAATGTTTTAGTAGATATACAGATATATACAGTAAATATTGTAATATTGTGAAATATCAATACAATTTAAAATAACTGTTTTCTGTTTTAATATATATTTTAAAAGGCAATTTATTCCTGTGATGACAAAGCTGAATTTGCATCATTACTCAAGTTTTCGGTGTCACATGATCCTTCAGAAATCATTCTTATATGCTGAGATTCTGCTAAAGAAACATTTCTTCTAATTATTAATGTTGAAAACAGCTGAGCCATGTTATATTTTCATGAAAATCATAATACTTTTTTTTCAGGATTCTTTAATGAATAGCATTTACTTGGAAATAAATAAATAAAATTCTGTAACATTTTAAACAGTTTTACTGTCACTTTTGATTAATTTAATGCATCACTGCTAAATAAAAGTAGCGACCTTAAACTTTTGAACAGTAGTTCACATAAATAAAATAACAAATGATAGGAAGTGAACTGATAGAAAGCACCAACATTTAATTCATCAAGTGATTAACTAATAAATAACTGATTCAAAATATTTAATAACATAACTGACAGTATTTAATTAACATAACTGATAGTTGTCAGTGTACAAAAATGTTGGATCAAGCCTAAAAAGCCTAAAAAGTAAAAAAAAAAATAAGCTTCTCTTAACAGCACAATGGATCGAATTAAATACATTTTCTAGAAAAAAAAATGATGTAATCTGGGATGGTCAACATAACGTAATTACGTAAACACAATCAAAGCCTGCCTGTTCAGGTGAGCGCTCTGGGTGGCCCTAAAAGAGCCTGCTTTCTTCTAGTCATTTAGCCTGCTTCGTAATGGATCAAGAATGCAATAAGTGAGATACTGTCAACCTTGAAAAGCATGTCAGTATCATTTCAATAAACATCACAAAAGCTCAAGCGAATCATCTAATGAGTCTACATTTGGTCGCTTTCCCAGACCTAAGCGGAGGGGTGAAGCAGGTAACACTGATATGACCCACTAATATAACCCACTATCTAACCACGATCATCAGTGTCAACCAAAAGAGACATTAAAAAAAATAAAAAAAAAAAACTAAAAAGAGAGAGAGAGAGAGAAAAAAAAAACTGTCACGTCATCCGATTAGTTGCACAACTGTTATCCCGAGCCTAAAAGACCATTTCTTAAAGTGTAAAGTTCTCTTCACTTTGCCTTTTCCAAAATATGAATACTACTAAACTGTTTCAATCACAAGCGCATGCAAAACAACTCCATTAGACTTTGTAAATAAACTTTAGAAATGAACCCGCGGGTTCTGAAACGCCCACATTATCGCCTTAAACTAGCACGAGCACTTAAATATCTGTATTTCACTGAGCATCTGCCCGTAAAACAAACCTCAAGCCAGAGGCCTAATGCATAAATAACGCGCAAGACTGAAAAACAAACACTAGTGAAATCAACTGTGACAGCCCTAAAAAACAGAAGAAAAACACAACTTACCATCTCAACAGGACATGATGATGATCGCACGCTGATAGTTAGAAAGTATCTAGTGCGCTGAATCATCTGACAAAACACTATTCCAAAACTTCAAGTACAATGCTTTCCGCTTCCGGAAAAAAAGAGTGAAAAAGTAACAACATGGGCGAGACGGAGCCCAAAAATATGCCTGGCCTGAAACCTGCTGGAAGAAGTTATGCAGTGCACCATTCCTGATCTAATCTGATCACCTGATCCAAAACTGATTTCTCAAAAACAGTCACACCTTGCATTTGTAATATGAAATCTACTTATAACACTGAAAATAAAATGTTTTTTTGGTGTTTTTTTTTTCCACTCCACATTTCTAGTAAGTTTCACAATTATATAAAAATTAAATAACACATTGAATTAAACGTTAAAATTAGTAGAAAAAGACTGAAATAGTATTTTCTGTGTAAAGCATACTCCAATAGGCAATCTTTGTTTAATTACAACTTTGAAAAAAATACTTTTAGATTACAATATAGATAGAAAGATGGATGGATGAATAGATAGATAGATAGATAGATAGATAGATAGATAGATAGATAGATAGATAGATAGATAGATAGATAGATAGATAGATAAATAGATCGATAGATAGATCACAATAACTTTATGTGTGATTAATATTAGACTTTCCTAGTACCAAAATCCAAGCAAAGAATACAAATACTGATTGCTATGAAGTTATGAATGTAAGTACAAAATGCATTTCAGATTTTTTTTTTTTTTTTTTTTTTTTTTTTTTTTTTCGCTGTTTTGGTTATTGATCAACAAGATTCCGGTAAGCCTAAACAAAGTTAAGATGTCTTTATGAGAAAAGTCAATTAAAACCTTTAAGGTCATACAAATAACAGCCGATGTCTGTGAATCAGCTCAAAAGGAAGTGGCATCACTATAAATCACTGAGCAAGGCCAAGGAAGTGGTTAACTGAGCTATTCCTTTGTGATGAAAACACCTGTGATTAGAAGTCTAACCATGAGACTATGAAACCAGAATTGCTCTGATTCACTACCTGCATGATGGTCAACGCAATAAAATCTACAGCTGTAAAGGAGGCAGCTGATTACAACACAAAAGAATTACAACACCCCTCGAGCTGTTGAAAGAGCTATTCAACCATACCATGCTGTGTCTCCAGAAGGAAAAAGGTTTTCAAAACAGACATATATTAAAACTTCGTTAATGTAGTTGCTTCGTCTATGTTAAGTGCTCCAGAATAATTCAAAAGGAATGCGTAGTAAAATATAAGACTGCTGGAATTTGCCTATGTGATACCTGTTTGTTTCAGCTAAATTGAAGTTATTGCTAATTCGATTCAATTGCATTGCCAACATTTCTCAGTGGAATCTTAATTACTGTTCTTTTGCAATAAAACAGATGGGAAGCAGTATTGTGTTCATGTTATTACCCAGTGGATGGCTACAACTTGATTTATGGACCCACTGTCAGTATTTCTGAAGCAATATATCTCAGAGGTGCACAACAATGGTTATTCATTTGATATTATGAATCCTAAATGTTTCCAAATATGATATATGAGTAGAACATATTATCTGCCCCCCTAAAATACATAATATAACTTCAGTATTTGATAAGCAGAATATACAGTGCTGGACAGGTTTAGTCTTAGATGCAAGATAAAACACTACTCATGGAAATGACAACATATGCTATGAAACTGCAGAACTGTATGAGTTTTGCTAGAATTTTTTGGATTGGCCAAATAATGCTGATGACCTTTAAAATTTTTTATGCATAATGTATATTTTATGTTATAAATTATATTATATATATTATATCAGTATAGTTTTCATGAACTGTCATTTCAAATATTCTATTCTATTCTATTCTTCTATTCTATTCTATTCTATTCTATTCTATTCTATTCTATTTCTAATTTAACCTTACATGCAGACATTTTGAAAAAGACCATACCTGTAACAAATAATTTTGTTCTAAGTTGTAAATAAAACAAAGATAATTAGATTACGTTTTACAAGAAAATACTATTTCAGTCCTAATTCAAATGTTCACATTTAATTCATGTGGTACTTGACGTTTTTTTTCAGTGTAGTTTCTCAAATTTTAACAGAAGATGGCGAGCGTGACCACAATTAGAATCGTAGCTCCGATCTCATACACATACAAAGGGTTCCAGTGAAATTGGATATTAAACTTAAAATGCGACTATAAGCATTTTAAATAACAATATATTAACAGTACATTTACGCTAAATATATATAAGGTCAAAGCCAACGTTAATACTGTTTAAAAATCTTTTAATCTAATGCCCTGGAAATTTATTTCATAAATGCTTGCTAAAGAAAACATTTAGGCCTGAACAAAATTATTTATAATTCGTAGAACTCTGGTGCAAAAACATTTGTTTTTGTTAAACATAGATATACAAATGTTTTAAATATTTAATATTATATAATGTAATATATTAAAATATTACATATTTTTATATTTTAGACACATGCACTTTTAAACAACATTAATAAGCATTATTTTCATTAGATGACACACATGCCACACAGATCATTAGTTCATTAGGTTTTTTTTATTAGGCCGTATAACATTAACGACTTGTTAAAGGAAAATCATTTTTACCGGTGTAGCCGTTTCATTTTCTTGTTATATGCGTGTGAATTGAAATGCTGTTGTAGCGAGCAGCAGACTGCCTCGAGAGGCCGCACTGACCCAAATTCAGCAGGTGGCCTTACCTGCAACCCCAAACGAGCCCTTGAACTAAAGAAACACAGAATCACACCTCAGAGCTGCACAGATGGGTCACCAGCCAAAACGAGTGCCTCTGCATGATTTATTGCGCCAAAATACCACAGGACTAATCAGCGGAACAAACTAATTAATAGAAATCTGCATTTTTTGCATAAGTAATTAGAGCAACTCAATATGAATTAAGAGATAGGGATTTATTCAGTCGGAAGCCATTCAAGCTGAGAGAGAGAGATTTGGTTTGCATCCACTGTGCCAGTCTGAGGAAAGGTCTGTTGGTTTAAGCAGAGGACGTTAAAGGTCAAATAATTAAATAAAATATCATTGGGTGTGACCTCATATGTGTTGTTGTGTTGGGAGCGGAAACTTACAGGAAGCGTTTAAAGAAAGCGACCTACTTCTGTTCCTTTTGTATCAGAACTTAATTTATATATATATAGCATAAGTAGCCTATGTTTTTCAAACACAGAAAAAATACAAAAGTTAGAATAGTTTTCGCCTTTGCTGGTAACCGTAGCACAGTTCTCGATGTTTGTATCGCAAGCTACATCGACAGACAGACAAACAGACAAACAAACAAACAAATAATCACGTTGTTGTAGATTAGCACATCACAGATTTATGAGAAAAAATCAGAGCAATGTAATATGACATCATTACCAGTCTGTAAGCTATATTTTATGCCTGTAATTATATATGGCCATATACAATAAAGAGTGCAAATGTGTGGGATGCTGAAGAAACGAGAAATGCAAGAGCATGAACCAAATGCGACACAAGTCCTCTGAGTTGCTGTCAGTGGTGCTGAAATCACTTGGTTTGCATGGCAACAGGGAGATACACACTGCAAACAGAGGGCTTCCTTTCGAGACCCTTTGACCGGTACAAACTTTGTCGATTTTTTATGAGAAAGATTAGCAGCATTCAGAGCCCATGTTCTTGGACACTTCACCGGTTTCCTGGTTATCAAATGTCCGCGGTAGCCATTAACAGATGTCAGGAGAGATAAGCACAGATAAGCAAACAATGTAAAATGAAATATTTTTCCACGCATGAACAAACAGCACGGGAGTATAGAGACGAGAGACTCAACTCAGCCTTCGAACAGAATAAAAATAACTGCATTACCTGAATCAAAACGAGCTGCAAAAATCTTTAATATGCTCTCATAAAGTTGATCAATTTTAAAGTTGAGCATGCCTACATTATAATAATCTCTGTATATGTTCGGTGGTCTGGTTTTAAGGTGTTTTTCTGAACTGATTCTAATGCAAAACTAAATCGCACTAGGCCAATATTTTAAAGACAATACTCTCAAAACTAACAACTATAGGCTAGATACATTATTAATTGAGGCATGATTAAATCATGCACCCACTTTTATAGTGAAAATGGTTTTGGTTACTTGCCAGATGTCTTTCTGTTGATATTAAATAATTCCAGATTTTTTTTTTTTTTTTTATTATAGGCTAATTTCCTCAAAGCACAAACGCTCCACGTGCGTGTTAAACTGCCACTTGTCTATAGTTATTCCCTCGTTTATGCACTCGCCTTTTTCGACACGTTCTTCGCATTGCGTGGTGTGTTCTATCGGTTTTTTTTTTTTTTTTTTTTTTTTTGGGAGGTGGAGGAGGCAGTGATATTAAATTGAATAGAAAACAGCAGATTTCGGACGTTGGATCGGGTTAGTGAGCCGTGAAACAGGCTTTTTGTCAGTGCGCGTGCGACTCGCGTGCCGACCGACCAGCACTGAGAAGAGGGGGACTCATGACCTCGGGGTCTCGAGCCAGACTTTGCAATTACTGTTTACCAATCAATATCACGACGATATTGGTAAAAGATTAGCATTTAAATACCACCAACCCCCACAGCAAACCACAAATTTCTCAAAAAATCAAATAATCATGTTTTATAATCATTCGATTTTTGTATTAAAATAGGTCTAATTTATAATACGTCAAATAATAAACAGTAATGATAACATAATAATATTAATTTATTTTTATGTATTATACAATTTAGGCGTATTTATATTCTTTCAGACATGACTTATTTCCACTGATAAATAGTGAGAAAACTCCTACTGAATGATTATGAGCTAATTTATTGGACACGCATAAAGAATTGTCCGCATAAGACAACGGGATGTAGCTAAAGAAAGAGCCAGGTCGTGATTGAATGTCCCCCACGCTTGAGAGGGTTAATCCATCCTGCGGGTACAAAACAGGTCCGCAGAGTCTCTAACTGGCGGACCAGATGGCCACTTTCTTTCGGCCAACAAAGGGACGGAATACGGACTCTGGCGAATACAAATGGCAAGACGATCACGTGACGCTTGAGGCCGTTTTCCTGACGTAGTCGGCCATATGGCGCGTGCCGGGGGAAGGGGCGGGGCCAGGTGCCAATCACGGGCGCAGGGTGGGACTGTAGAGGCAGCCACAGACGCCATTCACTCGCATCTTCCAGCATCAGCCAGCACCGACTATATAACCAGAGCATCCCATCGGCGCAGCCCACATTAGGCTTCAATCCCAGGACTTCCCACAACCACAACGGACGGGCATGAAAAACTGTCATAACAAGACATTCATTCAACAAATCCTAGGTATGTCATGTTTCTTTCTTTTTAATAATGTTACAGTCTGTATTTGACATATTATGCTGAACTGACAAAAAGCTGGATATCATTCCAGATCATTCTTATGTTGCTGATGATGAAGTAAGTATTGTGGTAATCTCAGATGAACAGACGTTTAATTCTCAAGCGCCATATATTTTTGTATAACTGATCCACTATAATGAAGCTTATATATTTCGTAAAACACCTTAAGTCAAATCTACTGAAAACGTAAATTAATTGTTACATTTAAATAGTGAAGAAGTGCCAAACTTGCAATGACAAGTTATTGCGCTTTCACATGACTACAATTAAGTACAAATTTGATGCTGTTAACATAATGAAAAATTTTCTGCAGTGAAAAAAAAAAATCCTGTAAATGGACTAATTAATACTTTTTTACAATATTAATGTCTAAACTTCTGCTATACTGTACAATACTTTGCTTTTAAGAATAAAATTCAAAACTATTATGTTATATCTTGCTGTTTAGTCTCGTTAAGCAGGATTACGGCAATACCAATTTACTTATGAAAATTCAGACTACTGTACATTCAGACTATTGATTTTCAAACCTAACCAGAAATTAAATTTTTGTTTCTGAAGCACCTATGGAAAAAAATACCATATATAGGCTATATTCCTTATTAAATTCCTTCATACTTTACTTCAGAATTAAACAACAAGGACTCCATCTGATTAGGAAACACAGATAATGTTACATAATAAAGCTGCATAAAGTAAGCAGCTATGATTCACTCCACAGGTCATGTGTTGTTGCATTTTGAATGTGCAGCGTAGTGCATTATTTTTTAAGGCTTGCATGGCTCTCATTTGAAAGATAATACAGAACCAATGTGATTGAATGGATGTTTACAAGGCTTTTTTTATCGCTTTGTAGAGTTCCAACAGGACGAAATCTTACACCGAGGAAAGCATGATGCTGGAGTCTCAAACATAGCACGAACTGGACCCGACAAGTGTTGGACCAGCAGCTCCCAAGACGAGCGCGACGTGGAGAACACCAGCGTGCCCATGCACAAGGATATGGAGGACGACGAAGTGGGACTCAGCCCGACTTGAAGATGAGGACGACGAGGAGGAAGAGGAGGGAGGAAGAAGACGGCGATGACACCAAGCCGAAAAGACGAGGACCCAGAGAAGAAGAAGATGACTAAGGCGCGTATGCAGAGGTTCAAACTAAGGCGAATGAAGGCGAAACGCCCGGGAGAGGGAACCGCATGCACGGGCTCAACGACGCGCTCGAGAGCCTGCGCAAAGTTGTGCCCTGTTACTCCAAAACGCAGAAGCTCTCCAAGATCGAAACGCTCCGACTGGCCAAGAACTACATTTGGGCGCTTTCGGAAATCCTGAGGTCGGGCAAAAGCCCGGATCTGATGTCTTTCGTGCAGGCCTTGTGCAAGGGCTTGTCCCAGCCCACGACCAATTTGGTCGCAGGATGCCTCCAGCTGAACCCCAGAACTTTTCTCCCAGAGCAGAGCCAGGAGATGCCCCCTCATATGCAAACAGCAAGTGCTTCCTTTTCCGCTCTTCCCTACTCCTACCAGACGCCCGGTCGGTCCCAGCCCTCCGTACGGTACAATGGACAGCTCTCATATCTTTCACGTCAAGCCGCACGCGTACGGGAGAGCGCACTAGAGCCGTTCTTTGACACCGCGCTCACAGACTGCACCAGTCCCCCTCGTTTGACGGACCCCTTAGCCCACCTTTGAGGCGTTAATGGGAACTTTTCCTTCAAACACGAGCCGTCGTCGGAATTCGAGAAGAACTACGCCTTTACCATGCACTATCAGGCGGCGGGCTTGGCCGGCGCGCAGGGACACGCGTCTCTCTCTTTACGCGGGCTCTACGCATCGCTGTGATATACCGATGGAGAACATTATGTCGTACGACGGGCATTCGCATCACGAGCGGGTCATGAACGCCCCAGCTGAACGCGATATTTCACGACTCGTGATTCTAAACAGACATTTGTGATACTGCTCGTCACGGTATTCTGTTACGGCTGATGCAAAAAGCGCAACAACATTATTATGCTTAATCTATGTACCTTATTTATTGTTGTTACTGCCTTTAGGAGAAAAGAAGAATTCGTTTATTCTCGTTCACCCTTATGTATTGTATTCTATAGCGCTTCTCCGTCTTTGCGGTCACACACAGGTGGGAACAGGCGTGACTTTCTTTTTCTCTTTCTTCAGAATGTGTTAATTATCCATGCTACAAAATCACAAGCAAATAATTTTGGAATCTAATGTGCAATTTTTTAAAATCCGATACTGGGGCTCAATTATAGAAATGAATAGAGATTTGATATATTTTTCAAAACCTATTACATTTTACTACTTTATCTATCCCATACTGAAATTATTTTGTTGTGATTTTGTTATAGTTTAATTTTTTAAAAAAAAAAAAAAAACTTTTTATAAGTCAAAAGTTTTCAATCCCTGCATCATTCCATGCAACCCCTCATGTTAATGTTTTATAAAAACTGGTGTTTATCTCTTGTTTATATAAAACAGTACTCAATCTAGTAATAACCAGCAGGGCAAGTGCTTAAAAATCTGTAATGTTGCCTTAGCAATGAATTACTGTAAAATCATGCAGAGTTGCACAAGTCCATTTTTCTTGATCCCGTCTAATTTAACGTCCAAATCAGTGGATCCTTTGTGGAATTTCGAATTGCTTGAGTGCTGGGAGAAAGAAAATCGGTGTTTAGAGTCTTAGTGTTGTACATAAAAAGCTTGACTATCCACCTTTAAATTCACCCTGTGTTAAATTCTGATCGAGAGGCCTGTCTTTTCTAAAAGATGGAAAATAAATAATGGACTGAATTAGTCCTGCTCAAACTATTCGGTTATTCTCGACTTGAAATTTTATTGCTTGTGAAAAGGAACAAACACGAAGATGCAACCAAAAAGAGGTTGATTTTAAAGTGATTCTAGTTTTGAGGAAGTGTGTATGTGTGTATCAGTTCATGATGGAGGTTTACGAAATAAAACAAATGGTTTGGAATTTAAACATTATTATAGTCATTTAATGTACCTAATTTTAGAGATTCATGCATCACTCCCAGCACCTGCAGAATTTTTGTCTTTATATACAATTATTTATTTGAATTTCTTTAAAACACAGACTTACTCTAAAATCTGATTATTCAGATGGAAAATATAGATTTTTAAAACAGGATACAAAAAGGTTTGACAACAGTTTGGCTACATTTTATAACCTTATAATATGAAAATCGCACGGGTCATGTTTGAATTTATACCTTGGATATAACTTAACATATATTTTTTCTGTACGCTAAAAGGATATTCACTGTTTAGTAGGCGATTAACTAATCTTCTCTTAAAAATCTCCCTCAAAATAAATGAACATGCAGCATCACGAAACATGTCGGTGAATAGCTTACTGTCGCCATTCCTTTTTGCGACATGAGCGATACACTTTATAAAATGTTTTTCACTCCTCTACAAAATGTTTTGAAATTGCCTCCATACTCAGTTCAGTGGTAACTGAGTTTGTCCCTGCGAATCGTTAATAATCCACAAACTGGTTCTGCCACAGGCCTGCAAAGAAATCTTCTTAAAATGTATCGGATTATTGTGGTTTTTATTTGACGTGCAGGAAAAGCCTTCGTTCATATATAAAATGTCCAAGTTGGCCACACACGCAAAATATAGATTTATAAATGGAAGATTACGAAGTCAACGGTGTAAAACGAGGCCGTTATTGAAATGCCCCCCCACAATATTTTAGACACGTGTACAAAGATAAGGTTTTAAGGACAAAATACATACTTTTTTAAACGTTCTATGTAAGAATAAAGTATTTTAAAGTGTTAAAATAAAATAACCCAGTAAATCCTTGAGAATCCTGTAAAATAGGGCACAGGTGCAGCCTGTGTGAAAAAGTTGTGGATAGCTAGATGGGAACAATTTTCGGCATCACGACTAAACTCGTCCTTTAGGACAATATCTTTCACATTTTTACGACTTCATATGAGACTTGTTTGCATATATCACCAAAACATTAACTAATAAGAATAATATATAATTCTGGAAAATAAAAAAGGGGAAACATCCACTAGGAACTTAACCGCTTTAGTCTCAGCAGCTTGGCCACTACCGGGAACTGTCCAAGTGTGCTGTGTGAGGAACGACTTTTTCACACCTAGGGTCTAATTGTTAGCACAACGACGAATAGACCAGGCCTGCAGATCATTAAAATGATGGAAAACAAATTTAAGACACGCAAGTCTGAAGCAGCCTATGTATTAGCTGACATTTAAAACCAACTTTAAATTCCGCAGAATACGATTACAGAAGTGCCATCAGTCTTTGACAAGGATAAAAAATTATTTTTTTAACACCTGTTCTATTGCACAGCCGGCATTTATTGAACTAACTAGATCTATGTATAAAGTACTTTTAAAATCTTAACAATAATGCAGATAGCGATCTTTTCGCTATTTAGATTCTATAAAAAATTTTACGTATTCCGCTAGGCCTATGAATTTCTTGCCAGGCCGAAGCTTCTAGTAGAACTAGTAACTAGTATCCATTTTACTATTTTTACACTTGTGAGTATGTTTCCAGTTTGTGATTAATCTTTTTTCCGTTTCACTAATAGGCTAACCGTTTAGACTGAAACATTTTGTTACTAGTCTACAGTAACTAACAATGGATAGTTTTAAAACTGGACATACATGTTAAATGCTTGTCATGTATTTTCACTTACCAACAAAAAGTTATGATTAGTTGAAACAGTAATAACACTAAATGTGAGTGATGGCAGCGCGCGTGAGCCTTCGGCTAGTGCACGCCCAGCGGGCGCGCGCGCTCTGAGAGGGGCCTGGAGAACGAGGAACTTCCTCAAGAGCCTAGCGACCAGGGGCGGCGCCGAGCCAGTCAATTATTTAAACCACACAGCGAGTTCACAGCATTCCGCACGATGTTTGGAATCCCGTGTTAAATCGATGCGATGTCCTGGCCGCGTGTCGGAGAATCAAAAAGAGTTGCGCGAGACGCAACCGGTGTCTTCTGGCGTTGCGAAAAGCACGACGTCAATACAAAAAAAAACAAAAAAAGACAAAACAGCAGCAAAACGCGCACGCCTACTCTGTCTCGAGCCCCTCAAGTTTATGCTCGGGATGACGGCCGATAAGGGACGAAAGAAAAGAAATATAGCCCGGACGAGCCGGATTGTAGAGAGATCTTCCCAATCGGGCAAGAAGAGAGCACACAACGTGGTTCTCACGGCAATGCGGGTAACATGGAACGCACCATATCAGCCCGAGACCCCTACAGGTGAGCAGCTTCGCTTCTGTTTTGCCGCCGGTACCATGGGGATAGTATGCTACCCCTGTTTACGTCATGTGTCTGGCGCTCAAAGTCATAACATACCTTAAGCAAACATTTGCCGTGTTTTTATAGACACACGGCTACGCCTCGTGTACAATGAGCAATACGTAATG